>NC_051450.1:5744029-5760879 GCF_001649575.2 Kryptolebias marmoratus | reverse complement strand
GAGAGAGAGAGAGAGAGAGAGAGAGAGAGGACCGCTGATGAGATATGAAATAACCAGTAGCCAATTGAATAAGCTACCCTTTTGGATTTATATATTTGTAAATCTGACTCTCAGTGCCTCACCAACCATGAACCTCACCGCACGTCACTGGCCACCATGGCCTCTCCGGCGGGTCGGACCACCGCCACCACAACTTCTCTGGTGGGACGGACCGATGCTGTCACAGCCTCTTCGAGGAATCAGCCGGACGTCACTTCTGGCTCTCCGTCAGTTCGACAGGACACCACCATGCCCCTTTCTTCCACGTCATTGTTCTCATCTCCCGCTACCAGTACCAGTTTTTGCAAAGGAAAGATCTGGCAAGCCAAAACACCCACTTGTAACTTGTCCCTTGGATTTTTAAAAAGAACCATGTAATTGCTGTTTAAACTATTCACGCGGCTGTGTTTGCCCTGGTGAAAGACGTTCTGTGTAAGCATCATAACACTTATATTCTTATGATGTCTGTACTGAGTGAAGATTTTAACCACTTCCAAATTATCAGAGGCTTGAAAAATCAAAATCAATCAAATCAAAATTAACCTCTTCAAAATTAGTAAGGTGGGTTATTTTGTTTATTTTTTCTTGTTTCACCTCGTTGGAGGAACACGGTCATGCAGCACCTAATGTGACAAATGTGACATTGTCAACACAAACCTTCTTTTAATAAGCAGGAAAAGGGTCAATTTAAACCTGGAATCAACAAAATAACCATTTCAAAATCAGTACGTTTTTTTTTTCCTTGTTTTTACCATGTCAGAAACAAAACGGCAACGTTATACCGTCAGAAAAAGTCATCTCTTGTCATATACCACTCTAAACTTTTTCATGAATGTGGCATTTTTTAACAGAAAAACCTTTTTTATCACGCCTGATTGTATGCTGAGGCGTTTCAACGAGAACATTTTTATCACCGCCCAAGTAACCTTCTACCAAGTTTTGAATGGTGTCAAAGTTAACCTTTTCGCAGGATTCAAGAGCTTGAGTGATACCTTTTGCACGCAGAACAACTTTTTTTCTGTCTCTCGTGTGATAGGCATAAGATTTAGGGCCGCTTGAAACAAAGTCTTGAATGAAATCTCCATCGAGTTCGTCCGATAAATCGCCTAAATAATTTCCCTGTTTTAAGGCCGTTTCACCCTTTATGGCCACATAAATCAGAGAGTCCCTATTGAAGTAGAGAATTTTCTCTTTCAGGTGCTGCAGATTCTGTAGGAGTTCAGGACGTGCATAAGCTGTTGTGAACAAGGACACAAAAACATTATTAGTTTTATTCGGAGGAGAAATGCAGCGTTTGTTGTGTACCCACTGGATAAAAACCATTTCAGGACTTAGAAAGTGGAAGTAGGTGACTTTATATTTCCCTGAAAACAGAAAGTTCAAAAACTCCTCAGGGTCTTTGATGAAGCTGGTTTGAGTCAGCTCGTTCCTTTGAGCAAATTTTCCCCAGAAACTGTTTAAGCATAATTTAGCTACCTGCCTTTTTGCAGGGTTCACCTCAATTTTGGCAGGGTCGAGTTGAATGCCCTGATTCAGTCGATACTCTCTGTTGTACCTTCTTTGCTTTCTGCATCAACAGCATCTGCCGGTTACCCGGAAGCTTCCTGTTTACCCTTTAGAAATGTGTGTATGTAGTCAACAAAGATAGAATCGCTGCGCTGCTCAAAATGCCAGACCTGGGTGACTTTTACCACATGGTAACCGTATTTTAACGCTTCTTTAAACTCCTCACTCACCCACACACCCGACAGAGCCCTTTAGGATTCGGCACAACTGCATGACTCTTTCTGATTATTAATTTCTGCACAAGTTTGACAGAGTGTGAACACAAGTTTACCCTGAGATGTTTTTGAAGGTAACACCGGGAAAAAAAAACCGTGCGGTGGGCAGACGACTGCTTTGATGAATCCGAAGTAATTCTCCAGATTGTCAAAGTCTTTGTAAACAATTTTAGGATGTCCTAAAGGATACAGGTGGTTTGCATTGACGTATGGATACAAGCTGATGAAGTCTTGATAAAGTATTTCTTCATCTGGGCCTGCAATATATCTTAGCCGAATCGCACAGGTTCGGCCTCCGAACAGAGCTTGGCGTGGGGACAGAGGTTCAGGGGCATCAAAGTTTTGAAGGAGCTGCCTCAATTCAGGATTTGAATTTTTCATTTCACGCCACTCGTGTTCCTAGATGACTTTCACCATGAGTCCATGGTGAAATTTTTCATTTGTGGCAAAGTACAGTTCTTCGAAATGAACCCGTCTTAACGGGCATTCGGACATTGGAGAAGAATACAAGGGGCAGCCATGAAAAAAGCAGCTGAGAAACTCAAAGGCATATTTCTGCCTGCGAATTTCAGCAAATGGAAATGTTTCCAGAATGACGGAGCCATTCTAACCATTGACTCGAAGCGTTTGAATATGTTTTGCGCTGCCTCGTGTAGTCAACCTGTGATGGAATGGCTAAAGTGTGGGGTTTTAAAAAGTTACTAAGAAAAACATTCATACATGCTGACGCAATGGTAATGCAGTTGAACAGGTCAATGTGGGTGTCATCATAAAATTGCTGTCTGAACTTTACACAACCTTGAAAGAGAATTTCTACATCATTTTTACAGTAGTAAAGAACTTCTTTTTCAAAGTTGAAGGTTTCTTTGCTAGCCTCCTTGTACCAAGCATCAAGTTTTTTGCGTTCAGAAGGTGACATTTGATCGACGGAGTAATCTTTAGGATCAGGGAATGGCCCGATGTAGTTTAAATTTCTCTCTGAGGAGAACTTGTGTGGAAAATAGCCTTTGCAGCAGTCAATAAAGCCAAAAGCCTTTGACATTGCACAAAGTTTCATAGCGAGGAAGCTGAGACTGTCTATAAATCTCAAATTAAAATCGGGTTTGGTGAAACAGAGAATCTTACTCACCTGCATAATGATGGATGTTTTTACACCCAGCTCCACCATAGTGCTAAGGATGAAGTAGGAGTCAAACCCTCGGCCGCTGTGAGCTATAAAAGTGTAACCCCGATACATCAGCCTCCTGAAATACAGTATGAAGTCTCGGATGCAGTCCAGACAGAAAGATGCCCACTTGTGGCCTGTGACAGATTCAGCACACAGCAGAAATGGGATGTGTACATTTTCCTGATTGGGGAAAGTTTCTATTTTGTAAAAAATTAATTTTTCGTTTGGTCTTTTATCCACAGGGCAAGGTTGGATGTAACAAAGATGCTCTCCCATGGTTACGCAGTATTTTTTTTAATTTTGAGGCAACGTTTATCAGCTGGCAGTTGCTGACACGCATTTTAGCTACAGGCCTTTCTACAGGTGCTTTATGATTCAAGAAACATGTCTGGTTAAGACAAGTTCTGTTGCAGTCTACACAAAGTATCAGAGTGAAACCTTCTTGAAGACAAGAGGTTTTGCTGCACCTTGCACAAAATCTGTCACACTTGTGAGGTTAGAGGTTTTCGTACGGTGTGAAGCAAAAGTTACAGAAATATTTACTCCCTAAAAAGCTGTGTGCATCTGTAAATGCCAGATTAGAAGCATGGGCTAAGCTTATGGAAAAACAGAGTTGATCGTTTCTGTTGTTAACGATGTACAAATGTCGCCTTTTTTTATTTATCAATTCAGAGTCCAGGGTTTTCTCAGCTCTGCGTTTCACACCGCCGCTCGGATTCTCAACCTAAACAGCAAATTCCAAATTCCCGTCTGCAGCAATTTCCCCGTTTGACTGAATTAAGTGGTCTAAAAATTCAGAATATTGTCTGCGTCGTTGTCGACGGAGAATGTAATATGATGACAAGCGTTTTGTCCACATAACTCTAACTGAATTAAATTGTTTCTACTGGCTAGCGAGATTGTTCTGTTAGCCAGGTCTGTAAGAACGCTCATAACTCTCGAGTAAAATTCAGCCAAATCAGCGGTGCTTTCTGAGGCAGGTAATGAAAGTGTGCGTCTAATTTCATGTGTATTAAATTCTTCACAAGGTATTATTTGCGGTGTTTGGTGATTTTGACTTCCCTCTGAAATGGTGGGGAGGAGGCTACCTCCGTGCTGTTCACAATTTTGTTGCGAGTGAGTTGGGAATTTCAGCTGAGGAATTAAGCCGGGTCAGCACACGTTCTAAATGATGGAAAACGTTTTTGGGTTGAGGGTTGTCTGAATTAATTTGATCAATGTTTAATCCTTGAACATCTGCGATATAGTGTGAAATTTCATTTAACTGAAAAGGCAGATGACTTAAGTAGTCTACCAAGGACCTGAGCTGATTCAAATTACTTTCTGACTGAACAGTTTCTGAGTGGCTTATCAACGCTAGTGCATTATTTGTGGGTTGAAAAAAGTTTTCGGGTTGAGGGCTGTCTGAAGGAATTTGATCATTGTTAATTCCTTGAACATCTGCAAGATAGTGTAGGTAGGTAGGTACATTTATTTATATAGCACTTTTCAGCACAAGGCAACTCAAAGTGTGACACCTGGTTTATCTGAAAAGCTGCTGGAATTTGGTTTAAATTATTTACGGCTATTTGTAAATTACTTAAAGCGGTGGATGACAAGGAACTCTGTTGGTCTGGCATGGTAAAAACAAAGAAAGAAAAAAGACCTTACTTTTTTCGAAGGATCCTAAGGCATACTTCGCTGGTTCTTATAATAGCCAAAAGACAGAAACATTTAAGTTGTCACCGGCTGTATGGATCAGGTCTTCTCAGAGGATTACGGACATGTGCTGCTGTTGTTGCGTGGTTGCCAGAATCTAAAAAAAACAGAAATAAATTGTTTAATTCTTAATATTATACAAATATATATAATTACTAGATGAGTTAAATCTCACCCAATTCATTTCCTGTCAACGTAGACTTGTCACGTGATGACGTATAAGGTTCTTGTGAAGTAAAACTATAATATAGACACTCCTTACCAGTTAGAATCATGTATTAATGTTCTGTAATTCTATTGATTGTATTAACCTAAGGATGAGTGTAACTCTGCACTGGCTGGCGAGGTCATGGGAGTTTATGGCGTATGTGACTGCCTGCACCAAGCACAAAGATAAAGTGGTCTGGGGAGTCAGCTAATTAGGAACCGAAACCCACTCGAAGAAAACCACCTGCAGAAGATGGAGAAAAACAAGTTCATATACAGGGTTCCGGAAAGATGACCGAAGGAGGATGGGCCAGTTCTTTGTTCAGGTTAAAATGCTGTTTTAGAGATTTAGCTCAGACATCTTCTGGTGTTCCTGCTGTGAGCTGGTAAGGAGTGTCTCCCTTAGTACTAAGGCTAATAAATCTTTTAAACTGAAGATACTGTTTCTGATATTTCTGGTATTTTCTGGTCCGTCGTGAGGAGAAGTTTTTTAAAGTTTGAGTTTCATTTAGGACATTCTGTAGAAAAAAGGGAAAAATCAGTTGAACTCGGATGTGAATATGAAGCATGTGATCAAAACAAGGATCATGGCGCCGCAGAGGGAAACTTGAAAATACTACGGAGCTAAACGTTTCTTATCACTCTCAGTCGGACGGGTAGAAGCTCTCCCGCGTCGGCGAGGAACTCTTGTAGAGGCGGTATTCTGCCTCCGTTAACTCCGGGCTTTTTTCCGAGTGCCTTTGCCGGAAAGTTCCCCTGCAGAACCATCATTTAACGCCAAAATATGGGCCGGAGCTGCGGGTGGACCCGGGACCTGTAAGGCGGACGAAGCAGCTCCACGTTTTGGACCCAAAGCAGGAGCCGGACGCTGCTGCCCTGCTGAAGACGAGCACTGACCCTGTAAGGCAGTCAAAGCAGCGGGAGTGTTCGGTCTAGCAGCCCCACGTCTGGGATCAGTCGGCCTCGAATTACCAGAGTGAACGGTAAGCTGGTCTACGTTCCGATAAAACACAGCCGGGTTGTTTGGACGTGTTTCTTCTGAAACTGTGTCTGAAAGTAGAAAAATATTTTTAAATTATTATGTGTAAAGTAGGAAAAAATTGGGTAAAAAATGCCTGTTTTACCTAGGTTTGGGTCGGTGAAATCGAACCATGTCCATTCCAGATCAGATCCTGAGAAAAAAATAAAAGTAGTTGTATTTAGGCACAAAGTTCTTTTAGAGTGGAATATGACAGAAAAGAAAGAGTCGCGCTTACCTTCATCTTCAGAGGGAATTGTGTGAATCTTTGCTGAGATCATCTGTTCTATGGAAAAAAAAGGTACATTTAAAAAGAAGAAATGTTTAGGAGAGAAAGTTTAAAGTCTAAGTAAAAGAAAAAAGTTTGCTCTTACCGGCCATTTTCTCACGATGAAAAAGAGGAGACTCTGGCAGGCAGACTCTGCTTTTTATATAGGGTCTCTGTCGCAGATTTGTGTAGTAAAAGTGATAAAGTGGTAAAAAGTTTGTGTGTGTGTGTGTGCATGTGTGTGCATGGAGGGCTGTGTGCGTGTGACCTGTCTTGTCCACCTATTGTAAAAACAAACAAACAAAAAAAAAGAAATCTACAGAGACGAGGCTTTGTATTTATTCTACAAGGCTTTATTTAGCATTAAGAATTTGACTATTATATCTTAAAAACCTTTAACAAATAGTTGTTTAATTAACTGGAGACAGGAAGAAGGTTGTGAGTTGTCCCCCTGGAGCTCCAGATATGGGAAGCAGCGAGCCGCCTTCTGGAAGATGCAATGAGTATTGGTGATTGAAAATGTGTTAAACTTTAAGGTATATAATAATAAATTACTTTTCTTTTTAAGATGAGTCTGCGTTCTGGGTTCGCCTCCACCTCCCCACTACTGACAAAGTGTGAGACGTTGCATCTGTACCTACAGATAATGCTAGGTGTGAGACGTTGCATCTGGGATCTACAGATAAGGATGTGTACCACAACAGGAAAGAAGTTACATCTGGTAATTTCTAGACTGTAAAAAGGAAGGCATCAAGTCTAAGTACTACACCTGTGACACTTCAGACATGCATTAATAGCTCAATAAATCAGCTACTACCATATAAAATTCTGGGATGGACCATCACACAGTGGGAACCTGGGTCAGACGAATCAGTTTTCCAGATGTTTGTTGGAAGAAATGTACCTAAAAGGAAAAGAAGCACCCAGACTTATTGTCAGCAATAAGATCTTTGATGGCCTGATGGGTTTGAATCAATGTTTATTTATGGTCTGGACTTGGATCAGGAATCTGTGATGGTATGAATTTGGATCAGGATTGGCAAACACGCTCAAGGATGCTAGGGTAAAAACAAGCTTCCAATTTTTCTGACCAGACTTTCTGCAGGCTTCTTGTCAAAAATACCAGAGAGCTTTTAAGGCTTCTAAGACAGCTTTTTTTATTCTAACATTATTTCAAACAACAGACAGGCCTTATGCTCTTTTTATTGTTTTTAATTTAATTTCAAATCCCTGCAAATCTGGTCATGTTCTGGCTTCTCCTGCACTATGTGAAAGGTTTCTTTGTTTTAAAACCTTCATAAACGTAGTCAGATGTAGATCCATCTACATCCGCACCATGCTCAGCTGTCTTTGAGCAATTTCAGCCAGTCACATTCTCTGTTTTAAAAGGAATAGTTTATCATATCAAACCTTCAAATTCTCCTACAAACTGTGTTCCTTCTCGCCTTCTCAAAAAGGTGTTTGACTCTGGTGATTTATAAGTTTCTTCATGAAGATGAACAAAACTGGGACAAATGGCTGGACTCTGTTTTTTGCAGTAAGTAACTAAGTAAAAATTTATTTGTATAACACATTTCAGCAGCAAGGCATTCAAAGTGCTTTACATCATAAAAACATCAGTAGAATCATTACAATAATCAAAAACATCATTACAATCATCAAAAACATCACACAGTACATCATCAGAACATTAGAATCATCACATAAAATTATAAAAACCATTGAGCAGATACACTTGATAATTATAAGAAGATGGTCAATATGAAATAAGATATTTTGTTCAGAGCAGCTTTTCACCTGAATTTGTTTGCGGACTACTAATCAAAGGCAGCTCTAAACAGGTGAGTTTTCAGCCTTGATTTAAAGGAATTTAGTGTTTTGGCTGTTTTGCAGTTTTCCGGGAGTTTGTTCCAGAGTGATGGTACATAGAAACTGAAAGCTGCTTCTCCATGTTTGGTTCTGGTTCTGGGGATACAAAGTAGACTAGAACCAGAAGACCTGAGTGTTCTGGAGGGTTGATACGATGATAGTAAGTCTTCAATGTATTGTGGTGCTAGATCGTTCAGTGATTTATAAACTAATAGAAGTATTTTAAAGTCTATTCTCTGTGCTACAGGGAGCCAGTGTAGGGACGTTAAAACCTGGGTGATGTGCTCTATTTTTCTGGTCTTAGTGAGAACACGAGCAGCAGCATTTTGGATCAACTGCAGCTGTCTGATTGATTTTTTTGGCAGACCTGTGAAGATGCTGTTGCAGAAATCAAGATTACTAAAGATGAATGCATGCATAATTTTTTTCTAGGTCTTGTTGTGACATTAGTCCTTTAATTCTGGAGATGTTCTTCAGGTGGTAAAAATCCGACTTTGGAACTGTTTTTATGTGTCCCTTAAGGTTCATGTCTGAGTCCATTACTACACCCAGATTTCGGGCCTGATCACTAGTTTTTAGCTGTAATACCTGAAGCTGCGCGCTGACTCTTGTGTGGGAGAATCCCCAGGCCTCCAAAGGATTTCTCTCTTTGAGCTGCTGTTTAGCAGGAAATCACAAGGTGTTTTGGACCTTATTTAAAAAGGTGGAAGATAGTCTAAGCCTGAGTAAAAATTAAACTCAACGCATCTTGAACCTGAGAGAAAAACTCCATTCACTTGGGCAATTATCATGGGAGAATTTGCAATAGGCCCCAGAGCATCAACATTGCCTGTACAACAGTGGTGCACAAATGAGTCAATTTTTACTGGGAGGCAAAGTGCTTGTGTTGCTCCCACCTACGAGCTACAAATTACTCGCTAAATGGCAAGGACCCGTTGTGGTCACACAGTGAGTGGAAGATGTCAATTATGAGATTGTGTGTTCTGACAGATGTGGGGCAACACAGATTTACCATCTCAACTTCTGATAGCATGAAGACAGGTAGTGCCTGCCTGTCTCTCTGGTGAGTGTGGTGTAAGACAAAGATGAGCTGGGGCCGGAGATTTCAAACTCTACCAATCCCTCTCCACTCCTTTGTGATAGCCATCTCTCACCTTCCCAAAGAACAGACGTTGCCAAGCTGCAAAAGCATTTGTGATAACGTGTTCTCCTTCCATGAATAACCTGTTGGTATCTGTTTTACACCCCTTTAAGGTTCAAGGTGAACAAGGGAACAGCGCCATGTGAGGTGAATAAGTACAAGCTGTAGTGTGGGTCTAATCAGCCTCCCTGTCTATATTTCCAGTAGTGTGCTGAGGGCCTGGAAGAGAGGATCCAACAGGATCTGGAGCAGAGAATCATGGGTCTTGCCAGGAGATGTCTATAAGTAGACAAATAATAAAATTTAAGAAAGTTCATGATATCAAGCTGCTGTGTATGCTTATGTTGAAAAAGAACTCAGAAGATTTACAATCACAAAATCATCAATTTAACAGTCAGTGACGGAAAGGATCTTTTTCAATTCAGGGTTTTCTCAGAAGTTCTAAATGTTGTGTAGACGTTATTAACTCTATCATTTCACCAATGAGGGATTATAATCATTTCAACCACGACTATTAACATAAAATCTGGGAAGGGATGAGGGCATGGGGAAGGAGTTTCATAAGAGGATGATATACCTTTTCATCATTTCAACAGTCTCTATTTGTGATGCTCCCTCCTCCTGCTTAGATAGTTCTCTCACTGTTAGGTTCTGTTCATGTTAAAGGCCTAGCATTCTTTGAAGGAATGTGTCTCACCTGCTCCTTTTCATATCAGAATTTTAGACTATGATTAAAGTTGTCATGTTAAGCAAAAACCTCATACAATCTGTTAGTGTTCAGAATATGTGTTGGGAATCATGCTCCGGTACCACCACACCAAATTCTAAATCGGTAACTTTAAAATCGGCTGAGCTATAGCCATTTTTGTGATCCCTAAGGTCAGTGGGCAGAGATTGCCCATCTTGAATTGGGTTGACTATAAAAGTTAATCAGTTGTAGATGTACATCCCTTGATTACTTTCTGAGTTTCAATTAAATTCAACCAGTGGGTCCTGAGATAATTTGCTAACAGACAGACACATGAACATACACAAACAGACATGGACAAAATCATGATCATCTTTGTCAGTGAGTGATAATAAAAATACCCTGTCATTTTTAAAATCTCTGTCTACTTTAATATTTCTGTAACTCTTTCCTAAGGTGCATCAACTGGTGGCAGAGCGAATACAGAGCCACATCCCCTGCTGTTATCACCAGAGGAAAGTTTCTCCCAGCAGCTGTTAGAGGAATGTTATTTGTATTTACAGAGCATCTGGTATCAGCTGAATGCAGTCGAAGAATTAAGCTGTTCTCTGCAAAACCTCTCAGAGTTAGAGTGTTTTAATTGCTTTTTGGCTTCAATTGCAGGAGACCGTGTTTGCCCTGTGGGTGTACACCAGAGATTAGTGCTCCCACGGCGCTTCAGGTGCATAAAGTTTTATGGTGATGGAAATTAAGAAATTTAAAATACAATCTTCATAATGTCCAGGAGCTGAAAAATATGAATAACAGGAATTACACTTCTGCCAGATGTGTTAGGGCTCTGCAGAGACAATGGAAAGGTTTAACTCAAAAAAATCTGACATAAAAATTATTGTTAAAAATAAGAGAGAAAGAGACCTTCAGAGTGGTGTTAAAGTTTCTGAGAGTATGCAGCTGAATAGTGCCCAGCATCGCAGGCAAAGCTGGAGCAATACTGGTTTTTCCCATGTGCGTGTTTTTGTTTGTATGTAACATTAGCAAATTACGGATACGGACTAAATGAATAGATTTTAATGAAACCTTTCATAAGTTATCATTGGTGGACATCTACAACTGCTTAACATTTAGAGTTCTCCTGATTCAAGAAGGCTCCTATAGCCAACTGACCTTAGAAAACACAAAAATGATTAAACTGCTTTATCACATGTTGAGCTAAGATTTGGTGCAGTAGTTTCTCTGTCAGGTCGAGTTGCTACACAATAATCTTCCTTTTGAAGAGTTTAACAGAAGGGATCAGAATGAAAGGAATGCATTTGGCCCACCACCTTTTTGCCAAAGTTTAAGATCATGAGAAATGATGACACTGGAGCCATTTTGTTCAGATCTTGTAAATTGCAATATGCAGGTATTCAAGTGACATGAAAAGATCTTGCACAATGTATATCTCTCAATTTATGTGTTGTGAATGACTCTCAGATTTAAAGAAATGTGTTTAGTATATACTGAGGATGTTGTTCAGCTACTAACACCAAAGTTTAGCTCAACATCTGTCAAATTTACTAATTTATAGCCTTTTCTGTGTTTTCCATGGTCAGTCAGCTGTGGCAGCCATCTTGAATTAGGTTGGCTTCAAACAGTAATAAGGTCTGGATATACTTCCAATGATTACTTTTTGAAATTTTCATTAAAATCTTTGCAGGGATCCCTTATTTATGCTACTATAAGATTTTACTGCAGGAGGACAAAGTGAACACATTTCCTCGGTCTGCTGCTATTTTTAGTCTCTCTATTGTCCATGTACCTGCAATTATTGCTATCATTAACCTGTGTTACTGTGGTGATATGGAAAATCACTTCCTGGTGGGTGGTTCCAGTTCTCTCCTGTGTGGGAGTTGCCACTCCCTCCTCACCTGCAGCAGATCAGCTTTGTCAACCAGACCGGTACTTAAGGCCTTGGTGTGGATCAGACCAGCGCTGGAGCATTGTTTGCCTTGCGGTAAAACTCTCTCTGCCTTTTAATGTGAAAGAAGTTAAACCTCTAAAGTTTGTGCTAAGACTGTTGTTCTGCCTGTGTGCCTCTTCAGCGCAACCTCTTCCTCCTGGAGACCTGTCTGAGCCAAGTCAAGAACTACCGAGAAGGGAAGTACCGGTATTGCTTACCTGAGCCAGTCTGACCTGCTGCATCTTTGCCCGTGGAACGAATCACTTACCAGATCACCCAAGACCACAGAAGTAAGGATGGTAAATGGTAAATGGCATGCACTTATATAGCGCTTTATCTAGTCCAAGGACCCCAAAGCACTTTACACTACAATCATTCACCCATTCATCCACACATTCACACACTATTAAGAGCCACTTGCCTGAATCTGTCTGCTTACCTGCCTCTGGACCTGTCTGTCACTGCTACCGGCTGGAATCGGATACCTTTACACCCTCACCTGTAAATACCTACCACCTCATCACCTTCCATGCCAGAGACTCAGCAAACATTTAAATCCATTTCAGCAGTTGACATTTTTTAGATAGGTCCTCATGGGCTCACATGAAAGGGAGATGCACATATCCAGTGTCTTCCATTAAAAGGGAGAGACATGAGTTGGGGGTGCTGTGGAGCCACGAGCCAAGATGGCAGCTTAAAGTGGATGCTCCGTGTAGCTGTAGCCTGCACCAAAACTTTGAAAACAACGTAGTAAACGTAAACTGGATCCAAAAATGTCAAAACCAACAACTCTCAAGGAATGTGAAATTTTCACGCAAAAACGCGGTTCCCAAAAACCAGCTAAAACTGATATTTCGGTAACAGACCAAGATAAAGAGCGGACCACTAGCACTGATAGCACGTGTGACTTTAGCACGGTGCTAGCTGAACTTCAGTCGTTGCATTCAGAGTTTGGTGGATTTGGAAACAAACTGGACAGCATCGATAAGCATATGGGTGAAATGACGAAGTCCATCGCCTCTTTGGAGGAAAAACATAGCAGAGGTAAAGCAAAATGTTGCCGCTAATGCTACTACACTGGAGGAAGCTGAAAACAGAATCATGCCAGTGGAGGAACTTTTAGAAACTAGTATGACTAATCTTCCCAAAGCCCTGAAGCGAATATCCTACTTGGAAGCAAAGACCGACGACCTGGAGAATCGAGGCCGAAGGAAGAACCTGCGACTTTTTGGGCTCCGGGAGAGTGCTGAGGGTCAGCGGCCGTTGCTGGAGTTTATATGGGAGATGCTGCCGCGCTGGCTGGAGACCGATAGATCCTTCACCATTGAGAGGGCCCACCGCACCCTGACACCTCCAAAACCGAACCAGCACAGAGCCATCGTCATCCGTTTCCTGAATTTCCAAGATCGGGAATTTGTTTTCCGCTCTACAAAACAACACAACATTAAATATGACGGAAATAAACTTTTTTTCATTCAGGATCTTTCAGCAGAAACCATCCGACAGCAAACAGAGTTTGACAACATCAGGAAAGTGTTTGCTGAAAAAGGAATGTTTCGCGGGTTTCAATATAATCCATGCAAAATGAGGATCCTTCGCAATGGGAAGATGCATCTGTTTTCATCTCCTAAGGAAGCCGGGGAGTTTCTCCGCACATACGCTGGACAGGACTGACTGAATTTGTGAGCGGTTTAGTTCCTGAACTACAGAATTAGCTGCTCATAATTGATGACTGCACTTCTATACTTCGGCTGACATAATATCCAGTTAATCTCTGACGTATTTATAAGTCATAGGCAACTACGGAGGGAATTTCTTTCTCTTTTCTTTATTGTTATGCAAGATATTTCCATATGTTCGTATAACGCTTTTACAAATACTTGCGAACTTGCCGGCTGTGTATGTCACATTAATATGAAACATTTTGGTTAAGCGCCTATTCTCAGAAGAAGGAATATATGCCTATGGTTGGGTTTGTTGTATTTCTGTTTTCCTATGGTGTATGGTGCGCGGACACCACTGTTGCTGTTGAGGTTGGGTTTCATAGTTCAGCTACTCCCCTTATTAGTGGATTAGCATAAGCCCCAATTTATTAGTCTGAATAAAGGAGGGGGGAATTTAAGGGTTATGTCATTTTCAGGGTTTTCTTTTCTCATTTAGTTATTTTATTCAAAATCTTTGTGCATTTTTTGTTAACTCAGCATCATGTATTGTCATATTGATATTTCAGAAAAAAGCAAAGTATGGAACAAGTTAATATTCATAATATTTCTTACATAAAAGTTACAAGCTGGAATGTGAGGGGACTTAGGAAACAAATTAAACTAAAACAGGTTATAAACAGGATTAAACAACTTAAATCGAAGATCATTTTTCTTCAAGAAACTCATTTAACAAATAGTGAAATAAAATTTATAAGAAATAGATGGCGGGGCCAAGTGATACATGCGTCGTATAATAACTATGGAAGAGGTGTAAGTATCTTGATCCACAAAAGCATACCATTCCAAATCCTAAAAAAAATAAAAAAAAAAATTCAGCCGGTAGGTATGTAATTGTTCAGGGTAACATTTTCTCAATTACTTTAAATTTAGTGAGTTTATACGGCCCAAATGAAAATAAGCCAAAATTCTTTGAAGATTTGTTTCTTACTATAGCCACTCTTCAAGGATTTTATGTAATTGGAGGAGATTTTAATTGCACTTTAAACCCAAATATAGATCGATCAACAGGCGCCGATGTTTATAAAGCTCAAACTAGAAAAATGATAAATCAATATATATTGGATATCAACTTGGTGTAAGTGTGGAGAGAACAAAATCCTGACAAAATAGAATTCTCTTGTCACTCGAGTATGTATAAATCCCGCTCACGTATAGATTATATTCTTGTTTCAAGAGAACTTTTATCAAGGGTCAAACATTGTCAGTATGACAGCATAGTGATAGTCATACAGCTATCTCACTGAATATTCACATAGAAAACTTTGTCCATAACCCACCTCGTTGGCAGTTTCAAGCAAGATGGCTACAAGATCAAAAATTTGTCAAATTGATAGGGGAGAAGATAGACACTTATTTTGAATTTAACACGGATCAGACTTGCGCCTCAGTGAGATGGGAGGGATTCAAAGCATATATTCGAGGTGAAATTCTTAGCTACACAAGTACAAAAAACAAGCAACAAAAGAAACAAATGGTAATCTTGAATAAACAAATTAAATTTTTGGAATTAGACTTAAATACTAACAATGACCAAATAAAACAGAGTGAATTGTTATGTTTGAGAACTGAATATAATAAATTATCCTATGAGGCAGCAGCAAAAAGTTTAATGTGGCTAAAGCAATCTTATTATGACCAAGGAGAAAAAGCGGGGAAACTCTTAGCATGGAGAATTAAAAAAATAGAATAAAGTGAAAGAGCAATTAATAGGATAAAGACCCCCTGTTGAATATTGTTTTCATGTTGACTTCCTGTTGTGGGCGGAGCTTTGCGCAGGTGATACTGTTTTTCTAATAAAAGGCCACAGGTCGCTCCGGTGAGCACTGCACTCAGGCCAAACGTATCTGGAGGCTCTGTGGATTGATTTCCTCCGTCTCTCCTCGGCATTTCCAGCCCTTTACTAATGGCAGCATCTACAGGTTATGGGCCCAGGAAGGAGCTTGGCAACCGATGGAACCGATTATGTTTTGACGGAGATGAGAACAAGTATGAGCTGTGGGAAACCAAGTTCTTGGCCCACTTACGTCTGCTTGAGCTGAAGAGCACCATATTATTGAAGGACAAACCCGATGACGTGGAAGAAGACGCCACCAAGAATAAACAGGCGTATGCTGAATTAATCCAATGGATTGTCCTTCAACCTCGAGCGAGCGCAGAGTCGAGACAGTGGTGTAGTTTCTGCAAGAGCGCCACACATAAAGACGCAAACTGCCGGCGGAAAAGGCGAGACAAAGTGAAGCAAGCGATGGATGAGGAGGACCACACGTTCTCTTTCAAGGTGAAGCAGATCGACGACTCCCAGATCTATGGCACGAAGATGAAGGGCCTCATGATTGACTCTGGTGCAACAAAGCACATTGTGACGGACGCGGCAAAGTTCCTGGATTTCGACTCGACGTTTAAGCCTCAGAGCCATGTGTTGGAGTTGGCTGGTGGCGTGAGGGCCAGTGGCATTGCGCTGAAGAAAGGCACCGCTAGAGTTCGTGTGAGAGACAGTAATGGACGGGTTGTGGAGATGATGTTGAGGGACACTTTGTACATCCCGTCATTTTCCCAGGACATCTTTTCAGTTAAAGCCGCAACTGCCCAAGGAGCAACAGTCATCTTCAAAGATGGACAGAACCGGCTCATCCATAAAAATGGTACGGCTTTTGATATTGATGTTCATGACAGACTGTTCTATTTAAATACTCTTGTAGACAAGGTTGATGAATGCAATGCATGTTATGACATCCAAACGTGGCATGAAATATTAGGTCACTGTAATTATGAAGATGTGTCAAAGTTGGAGAGTGTTGCAGACGGAATGAAAATTAAGGGTAAAACTGAAAAGCCTCATCTAAACTGTGAAGTGTGCATAAAGGGCAAGTTTACTCAGACCAGAAATAGAGAGCCTGATGGAAAAGCTAAAAGTGCATTAGATCTAGTACATGCAGATCTGGCTGGACCAATAGAACCAGCTGCTAAAGGTGGGTTTAGATACACATTAGCTTTTACAGATGACTATTCAGGTGCTATTTTTACTTACTTCCTGAAAGCTAAGAGTGACACTGTTAAAGGAACAGAGAAGTTTATTGCAGATGTGGCACCTTATGGGAAAATCAAATGTATAAGATCTGATAATGGAACTGAATTTTTATCTAGTGAGTTCCAGTCATTGCTCAGTCAAAATGCCATTAGACATGAAACCTCGGCCCCTTATTCTCCCCATCAGAATGGGACAGCTGAAAGAACATGGAGAACTGTCTTTGAAATGGCAAGATGCATGTTGATTGAGAGCAATCTGCCTAAAGATTTATGGACATACGCA
>NC_051450.1:5739091-5743404 GCF_001649575.2 Kryptolebias marmoratus | reverse complement strand
TTATTTATGCAGTGCTCAGCTGACAGTAGGATTGGCGCCCGAGACTCACCCTGTTCCTCTTGCTTTCCAGATCCTACCACGACGCACGCACTGTACATATCCACCACGTTGTAAATAAACACACTTAACCTCAGCTGCTGTCTCCGTGTCTGGTTTCGGTCTCGCTCTCTGTACATATTACCCCGCGTTCTTGTCAGTTTTATTCTGACACAGGTAGAGTACTTAGGAATCGACTGGTAAAGTTTATAACAAAAAATACCAATGAATGTGACACTCAAACTGATGACATAGAAGAGAATATCTTACTCAGAAAGAAAGTTGAAAGTGAGCAATCAAAACCTGAGTTGCGAACAACTGTCTCACATGACATTAAAACTGAGACTTGTGACATAGATGAGGGTCAAAGTGGAGGTAACCTTGGTGCACGTTATTCTAAGAGAGAGAGAAAATCTCAAAAATACTACACAGATCAAGATTATGAAATTAAATGTGAGGATGATTATGCAGATGTTAACATTGATTATTGCTATAGGACTGCATATGATGTGCCTAAGACGGTGGAAGAAGCTATGAGCTCACCACAATCAGAACTATGGGCTAAAGCTATGAAGGATGAAATGGATTCTTTAAAAGAGAATGATACTTACACCCTAACTTCATTACCTCAGGGTAAACAAGCAGTGGGGGGTAGATGGGTATTTACTGTTAAAGAAAATCCTGTAGAGACACTTTATAAGGCTAGATATGTAGCAAAAGGCTATAATCAGGTTGCTGGTATTGACTACCATGAGACTTTTTCTCCTACAGCTGATATGACATCTGTGCGTGTTCTAATGCAACTTGCTGCTCAATATGATTTGGATTTACACCAAATGGACGTCAAAACGGCATATTTACATGCCCCTATTGATTGTGAGATCTTTTTAGAACAACCTGAAGGATTTGAGGTGGAAACAGAAACTGGGGAGAAACTAGTCTGTAAACTTAATAAGTCACTTTATGGTCTGAAACAGTCAGGACGAAATTGGAATAAAATGTTACATGATTTCCTTATTGAAAATGACTTTGTGCAGAATCCTGCTGACTATTGTGTTTACAGCAAAGAAAATGAAAATGAGAGGGTGATTTTGATTATTTGGGTTGATGATCTTCTCCTTGCAGCTAGTAATGATCAAATACTTCAAAGTGTGAAGAAAATGTTGGTTAATAAGTTTAAAATTAAAGATCTCGGAAGACTTAAACATTTTCTAGGTATTGATTTCACTCAGAAACATGGTCAAGTGAAAATGAACCAGAAAAGATACATCATGAAAATCTTGAAAATGTTTGGCATGACTAGCTGCAAACCAAGATCAACCCCATGCGAAAATAAAATGAAGTTGGACAGTGAAGGTCGACCTGCTGATCATAGAAAGTATCGTGAAATCGTGGGGAGTTTGATCTATGTGATGATGAGCACCAGACCTGACTTGAGTTTTGTTGTCAGTAAGTTGTCACAATACTTGTCTGAACCAAAAGAACAACATTGGGTTGCAGCAAAGCATGTACTGAGATATTTGAAATGTACATTAGATCAGGAATTATGTTTCAAGAAAAATGATCTAAATCTTAAACTCGTGGCATACTGTGATGCAGACTGGGCGGGAGACGAGAGGGACAGAAAAAGTATGACTGGTTACTGTTTTTGTTTATCAGAAACTGGACCTACTGTTTCCTGGAAGTCTAAAAAGCAGTCCACAGTTTCTTTATCTACATGTGAAGCTGAATATGTTGCTTTGGCTGCTGCTACACAGGAAAGCATTTACCTGGTCAATCTAATGAATGGGATGGACTCTGGACATGAATATACACCTGTGACCATTTTTGAAGACAACCAAGGTGCAATTGCTCTTTCTAAAAGCCCCGTCTACTGCCAAAGACGCAAGCACATAGATATTCGTTACCACTTTATTCGATCAGCACTTACTGATGGAAAAATAACTCTCTGTTACTGTCCAACAACAGAAATGGTGGCTGATATCTTCACAAAGTCTGTAACTAAAATGAGAATGGATAAATTTGTATGTTTTCTTTTTTGTATGTAAATGAAATGTATTTTGTCAACATAAGAACAAGTGGGGGTGTTGAATATTGTTTTCATGTTGACTTCCTGTTGTTGGCGGAGCTTTGCGCAGGTGATACTGTTTTTCTAATAAAAGGCCACAGGTCGCTCCGGTGAGCACTGCACTCAGGCCAATTGTATCTGGAGGCTCTGTGGATTGATTTCCTCCGTCTCTCCTCGGCATTTCCAGCCCTTTACTAATGGCAGCGTCTACACCCCCTCTGGCAGGGTAACAGTAGATCCATCTGAAATTAACAATAGTTTTAGGCAATTCTATGTAAAACTATATAAATGGGAGTGTGTCCACGCCTCGGAAGAGCAAGATATATTCTTAGATCAACTTCAGTTTCAGACACTCACAGAAGAGACAAAAAACGAATTGGACATAAATATAACGATTGAAGAAATTTCACAGGCCATACAGAGTATTAATAGTGGTAAAGCTCCTGGGCCAGACGGCTTTCCCATTGAATTCTACAAAAATTTTAAAGAAAAACTTATAATCCCACTCTTCAACATGTATGAAGAAGCATTTAGCAATGAAGTTCTCCCACCCACTTTGAGACAAGCAATGATCACACTGATATAAAAACCTGGTAAACCTCCTGAGGAGTGCTCTTCATTAAGACCAGTAAGTCTGATGGGGATGGACACTAAAATACTTTGTAAAGTCTTAGCAAAAAGATTAGACCCCTTTATCTCGCATTTAGTTCATAACGATCAAAACGGCTTTGTACCAAAACAGCAAGGTTTTCACAATATAAGGAGAGTCCTAAACATAATTCAAACATAAAGATACAGCTTTATTATCACTCGATGCACGTCAGGCTTTTGATAGAATTGAATGGTCATATCTGTTTAATGTCCTCCCGAGATATGGATTTGGACACAATTTCCTCAAATGGGTTAAGCTTTTGTATACAACTCCCGAAGCCAGTGTCTGGACAAACAACTTAGCCTCCAAACCTTTCACATTAGAACGTTCCACTTGCCAGGGTTGCCCGTTATCTCCAATATTATTTGTCTTAGCTATAGAACCCTTAGCAATGATGATTAGAATGCGAACTGATTTATTTGGCATTCAGTTGGGAGACCAAGAGCATAGATTGGCATTGTATGCTGATGATCTGATAGTTTTTTGACAAGGCTGCCCATTGGCATCCCAAATTTAATGCAACAAATAAAGCTGTTTGGGCAGTTTTCTGGTTACAAAATAAATGACTCAAAGTCCTCTATTCTAATTTTGAACAGGGATGAAAGACTAAGCCCAGTTGTACAGACCCCGTTTATTAATGCAGGAGAGGGATTTGTGTACCTTGGTGTTAAAATTACCCCAGACATTAAAATAATGGTATCAACAAATTATGATCCTCCAGTCAGTGAAGTAAATGAGTCGCTAAATAAATGGATGATAATGCCCATATCAGTGATTGGCCAAATAAACATGATCAAAATTAATATATTACCAAAATTTTTGAATCTGTTTCAGTCAATTCCCTTGCCACTTCCAAAACAATTTTTTGATGGATTAAACTATATTTTTAATAGATTTATTTGGAATAATAAAAAACCTAGATTAAGACTTTGCCTGCTGTACCTGCCATATGAGAGAGGGGGGTTACAACTCCCTAATTTTAAATTGTATTATTGGTCCACACAGCTGCGCTCAGCCATGTTCTACTTTTCAACCGAAACACCCCCAACGTGGATAAAAATTGAACAATTAGTAACAAACCTTAGATTAAATTCATATTTGTATTCCACAAGGCCAAAACAATTGATAAAAATGACAAAAAAAACCTTTATAAAAAAACACAATTGATGTTTGGTATAGGACCCATCAATATATTGGAGATATTCCTTCCATTTCTCATTTTTCACCTATTTGGGGGAAAGAGATATTTTAGGGCAGGAAGAGCTGACGGAGCAGTGGCGGCTCCAGATATTTTTTTCTGCAGGTGCTAAGGGGGTGCTAAGCATTTTATTGAGGGTGCTAAATGAAGGATTATTTGTTCTTACAGTTCTCAACACACACAGATGCAAGCACAAACATATATAATCATATATATATGGTATATTAATGAAGAACAGAATGAAATATACATATGTATCTGTGATAGGCCGATATCTCTACCTAAACCTCTATCACAGAAATAAAGAAGCTTCCCACAACATGAACATGTAGCAGTGCACTGATCTCACCTAAGTAAAG
>NC_051450.1:5736267-5738572 GCF_001649575.2 Kryptolebias marmoratus | reverse complement strand
AAACACATCCCCACATGTTAACAACGAATTAAACAATTGCAACGGCTGGAAAAAGTGCGAGGGATATAGGACATACATAAGGGAAGTGGGGGACATGTCCCACACATACCCCGGTTATGCCTTTGCTTGGGGGTGCTACGGGGGTGCTATGACTTTTCCAGGGGGAGCTATAGCACCCCCTAGCGCCCCCCTGGCGCCGCCAGTGTGACGGAGGTTTCAAAATCTGGGCAAATAAAGGTGTACAGAAACTGGCAGATCTCTTATTTTATGCAGCTTTACTAATGCATGATGAGGAATCCACCGCAGATAGATTGGATGCATGGAGATCCGACTTCCGAGAAGAGATACACTTGGCGGACTGGGAAACTGCATGCTTAAAAACCCAAAAGCAGTCAATTAATACAAGGATGAAACTCTTTCAATACAAGCGGTTGATGAGAACTTACATAACTCCAGTCAAACTGAATCGCTGGGCACCCAACATCCCAGACAGCTGCAGTAAGTGTTTGGTTGGAAGGGGAACTCTTTTTCACTGTGTATGGGAGTGTCCAAAATTACAGCAATACTGGAACTTGATTACACAAACTCTGTCAAAGATCGTTGGAATGAATGTACCCACTAAGGCTAAAATGTGTGTCTTAGGTATTTATTCAGACTGTGTTTTTAGTTCCAGACAGTTAAAACCGATTGACTTTGGACTCCTGAAGGCCAGGAGACATACAGAGGGGACCGACACAGCTTCTTATAACCTAGCGTTTCTCAACGGGGGCGGTATCGCCCCCTGGGGGGCGTTGAGAGGATGACGGGGGGCGCTGGCAGCAATATTTTCCAAAAGGGGGCGTTGATATTCTTTTGGGGGGCGTTTGCCTAAAGGTAAAGTTTACACAAAAGATTCACAACAATATCAGTTTAAACTTTGAACTACTTGCAAAAATATTGTGGCCCAAAACATTAAAACTGTTACAGAACTGCAGCTGTATCGATGGTGTTTCTCTTCGGCGCAGCTCCATGCTGCCTTCAGGAGAACGGGACATCAGATTATCGTTTTTATAATTTGTCCCACATGGCAGTTACTTTGTAAACTTTGAGAAAGGAACGCTCTCTTTAGTGATATTACCCTTGGAATTATTTATTTCTCTTACATGGGTTAATTTCTCTGAAGGATACACCGTGAGCGCATTGTTATCGCAGTGGTTAAACATTTACAAGAGCAATATTCCGTTTTCGGACTTTCCCTGAAAGCGTCCAACATCCAGACGCACATTAATTCCTTTCTGGACAAGATTCTTTGTTGACATGACTGCGGAACACAAACCAACAAACCAAAAAAATAAAAAAAATATTCTAAAACCAGAGACCTACGGCTTGATAAGTGGATCACAGCAGCTGCATCAGTCGGTGTAACACCGGATCGATATCGGCTAACACCGCTGCGACTTTACTCTGAAGCTTTATTTGTGTCGTTGTGAACTTTAAAGTCTTAGCATAATTCACAATCTTTTATTAGTCTATGAATAAAAGCAGTGCTCTCAAGTTTCACGCATTGACCGTGAGAAACACGCATTTTGTGAAGCGCACACGCTCACACGGCAGTTTTTGTATTTCTCACGCTAAAAGAAATACACACGCAGATGGCCTTTTTTTGAACCGGAACCAATGTGCAGCGCAATGTTTTCCGCACGGGCTGGAGCCCAATAGGGGCCAAGTTAGTGAGTTTTCAGATCCGTCTGGCCATTTTTCAAAGCGACTAACGACAAATCTACTGACTTTTTTCTGTGTTATTGGAGACTTTGGCGAATAAATGTGTGGAAGCACCAATTATTCTGCAGCGTGCCGGAAGCCCCGCCCACTTCCTCAAGCACTGATAGCTGTCAATCTCACAGCAGAGAGGAGAGCTGAAAAAAGCTTTTCAAAGTGGTTGAAAGACAGCAGGAAGTTCTGTCAGGTTTTCATTAAACTTGTGTCAAGCGGAGGCCTGGAAATGTTCAAGTTACAACTGTTTATTGATCAGTATTTACTATAGAACACAGCATGACAGGAATAATAAAGGAAATTGTTTGTATTATTTTGTTGTTCAGACAGTAATCATTTGTTGAAAGTTGTGAGTTTAAATGTCTCCTCTGGGATATAACTCTACAGAGCTGTTCTGAATAATCTGATAAATCTGATCAGATGAAGTGTCCAATCAGTAACTGATATCCAACAAGGATATCATTTAAAATTAAGATTTTATGTTTTTATATGTGGTTTGACTGATGTATTTTTTTAAACCTCCTGAACACAAAGTTCATGTTATTCAGCTGAG
>NC_051450.1:5731758-5736129 GCF_001649575.2 Kryptolebias marmoratus | reverse complement strand
ATTAGCAAGATGTGTAATTTATTTAAAGCTATTAAATAATACTTGTTTGACCATATGACTTAGAGAAGAACACAGAGAAGGAATGAACGAGACAGACATGAGGTTGTTGATCAGCTGCTGTAGAGGAGAGCAGAGATGACATCAGGTAGGAATAATTCAGCTAGTGAGGCCACAAAAACCTAGATGCCAAGGAGGGTTTCCGCTTACCATTACTGTGTCCTTTTGGGGAAATTAGTGCAGGCAGACATGGCAAGTCAATCGCCAAAGAGAAGAATGTGGACAAGAGAGGTGAAGATGATGATGAGGAGGAGGAACAGAGAGGTGCAGAGGAGAGAGTTGGGGCAAGACTTTACTCAGAAGATCCATCTGAATGGCCTTCACCACAGGAAGTGGGGGACTCATTGAAGCAGCACATGGTGGAGAATGACCCACAAAAATGTTCTGATGGGCCATACCCAAGATCAGGTATTATATAAGTCCATGAATAAAAAAAAATTATTCACGTAAACAGGCAAAAAAAAGGGTGGGGGGTGGTAAGAGGCCTGGATAATGGATAGGGGGGCGCTGGCCCAAAAAAGGTTGAGAAACACTGTTATAACCCATAGCCTCTTCATCTGTGTGGCCATCCATAGTGGGAAATAGCTGGGGTCCATACACTCAGAAAAATGTCAATTTTTACATGAAGTTGTGACGTTATCCTTTCCATTATATACACATTCTTTAATCTTTCTTGCCATTGTTGAAGGGTGGGAGGTAAAGGTTTGAGCCAGGACAGAGTTATCATTTTCCTTGCAACCAGTAGAAAAATCTGTAGTAATTGGACTTTCTTTTTCCCAATATTTTCTCCTGGGGTCAAACCCAATATAAAATGCAGTGGATTCAGTGGTAATGTGAACTTAAATATTTTTTGAATTTCTGTCTGCCCTGCCAGAATGGAATCAATACTGGGCAATCCCAAAAAATGTGAGTGTGATCCCCAATCTGATTACAGTTCCTCCAACACAAATTTGTAGCATTTCTATCATATTTTAAAATATTAAAAGGTATTTTGAAGAATCTTATTCTTTATTTCCAGTCTAATTCCTTCTACCCTGGACTGTGAGTAATCTTAAAACCTTTTTCACAAATCTCCTCCCACTCCTCATCTTCAATAACAATATTAATTTCTAGTTCCCACTTTTGTTTTATATCTATAGAATTGTCAGATAAATTAATCTGTAAATGTTTATAAGAATTAGATATAATCTTCCTCTTATAATTTTCCTCTACACATTTTATGATAAATTTCTTTAATGGTAATGTATTTTGTTTCAAAGTAGGCCGTTCATTTTGTGTTAAAAGGTAATTCCTTAATTGTAAGTGTCAGGAGTCTGGAGTTTTTGTTCTTTGCCTGCTATTTCCACCTGAGATCCAGCAGAGGGCGCCTGTCATCAGGAGGAGCTACCAGCAGGTGGTTCTAATAATCAGCTCATCAAGGGAGGCTTATAAGGACGCTGCAGCCAACACTTCACCGTCAGAGCGTTTTACCTGTATGGTATGTGAGTTACCTCTAGACCAAACTAACTTCTTGGACCTTGCTTCATGCAACCTTGTTTTGTTCCAGGTTCCATAGTTCAGAGACTTTGTCCTTCATAGACCAAGTGCCTTCCCTGACCGAACCCTGCTCACCCTCCAACACCACTGGATCACAGACCCAACTGGATTCCACCACAACAGGACTCAGACTTGTACATTGGACTCCTCCAGGAAAAGTCATCTTCAACTTCCATTGCTGCTCCAGTATTGTCAGGATTTGGGTTTTTGGTTTTCAGTTAGTTGCTTTATGTTTCAGTTGGTGTTTATTATTTTCTGTTATCTTGTAGTTTGGTTCGTGTTTCCTTCTGCTCTTGTCTCATGTGTCTGTGTTTGTTTTCATTTTCATTCCCCCAGCTTAGTCATCTGGTTACCTGTCACTCCCATCTCCCCCTGTGAGCAATATTAATCATGTCACCTGTCTCCACTTACCTGATTAGCCTCAGCACTTTAAAACCCGGTCATTTCTCTCCATACCTCGCTGGTCCATTGTCTAAGGTTTGTCTATGGTTTGTTGCTCGTTTCTGGTTGTTGTTTTTTCCGTCCCGCTTGTCTCCGTCTCCATTTGTTAGTGTTAGGTTGTTCTTTATTTTGTTGTTGCTGCCACGTCAGCTTTTGTTTTGTGTTTCTTTAGTTAATAAATTATTGTTTGTTAAAAATAGTCTGCGCTCTGGGTTTGCTTTCGTCACCCCACACCATGACAAGTACCTTTGTTCGTGGCTTCCAGTACACTATTCACTGTGTTCAATAAATCTTTATATTCCTATTTCCTGGCTCCTGAGTGTGTTCTGCATGTGGGCTAAATCCCTGCCTAAAATCATGACAGGAAGTACTTATATAAATAAATGTACCTACCTACCTTATAGAAATCCTTAGAGCACAATCCATATTTATTTTGTAACTGCTTAAATGACTTAAGAGTTTCTCCACTGAATAACTGGTTAATTCATATTAATCCTTTCTGTGCCCATCTCTGAAAACCCATATCCAGTTTGTTTGAAAAACGTCAGTAATCTTGGCTATTTTTATTATGTGTGAAATTGTTAAAGGTGTTCCTATTTTCTTCCTCACTAGAGACCAAACTCTGTGCGTACAATTAACCCACTCATTTTCAATTTTTAAATCTTTCCAGGAGACATGCTTTGTTCTCCAGACCAATCCAGTTCATCTTCTCATCCTGTACAAGCCACTCAACCACAACACGAAGTTGTGCTGCCCAGTAGTACAATTTCAGATTAGGCAGACCAAGGCCACCTTTTTCTCTTGGGCTTAATAATAATTTCTGTCTGATTCTTGGTTTCCTCCTTTGCCAAATAAAGTTATTAATAATTTTATCCAAAATTTTAAAAGTGGAGGCAGGTACCCAAACAGGTAGTGCCTGAAAAAGGCACATTAATCGTGGGTGTATATTCATTCTCACTGTTTCTATCCTGCCCGCAAGGGACAGAGGAAGAATCTCCCATCTAGTCAAGTCTGATTTTATTTGTATAATTAATCTACCATAATTTTCATTAAATAATTGCAAGGTTTGTGGTGTAATCATCACAACTAAATATTTGAATCCCCTCTTGGACCAATTAAAAGTGACCTCTTTATCTAAACCTGTAGGCCATTTGCCCACCAACATCATAGCCTCTGACTTAGTTTCATTAATTTTATAGCCTGAGATTTCTCCAAACTATTTTAAACTAGTCATGAGCCTAGGGATTGAGCTCAGAGGACTAGAAATATACAGAATAATGTCTTCTGCATACAATGAGATTTTATAGGTGACTCCTCCTGCTGTTACTACATGAATTCTAGGGTCTGACCATATTCTTTCTGCCAGAGGCTCGATACTAATAGCAATTAGTAGAGGTGAAAGGGGACATCCCTGCCTAGTTCCTCTTTTTAAACCAAATTTCTTTGAGGAGTATCCATTCACTCGTACTTTGGATGTGGGTCCAGAATATAGCACACTAGTCCACTTGATAAAATCTCTATGAAATCCCATTTTTTCCAGTGTGTGCTTCAGATGCTGCCAGTCCACCCTATCAAATGCCTTTTCAGCATCAAGGCTGAGAAGCATTGAAGGATCCTGTTTTTGTCTCATCACAGAGATCACATTTAAGGTTCTCCTAATATTATTTATCCCTAAACGCCCCGTTATAAACCCTGTTTGGTCTGGTTTAGTTATTGTGTGGATACATTTTTGAATTCGATTTGCCAGTATTGTAGTTAAAATTTTCAAGTCACAGCAGAGCAAACTTATTGGTCTGTAGGACGAGTAATTTATGGGGTCTTTGCCTTTATTGGGAGTTATAGAAATTATTGCTTCTGACCAAGACTTTGGGGGTTCATTATTTGTGAGGGCATAATTAAACACTCTTTGTAATAGGGGCGTGACCTCAGCTTTAAAATACTTATAAAATTCCCCAGGGAACCCGTCCACTCCTGGTACTTTGTTATTCTTTAGATTTTTTATAACCTCCTCTATTTCCTGTTTAGTGATTGGGTCTCTCATTGCCCTAGCATCATGCATCCATCCATCAGCACTCTACCCTTTTCCGGCTCAAGACCAAGGCCTCGGCTTTGGAGGCACCGATCCTCATCCCGGCCGTTTCACACTCGGCTGCGAACCGCTCCAGTGAGAGCTGTAGATCACGGTCTGATGAATCCAGTAGGACCACATCATCTGCAAAAAGCAGAGATGCGATCCTAAGGCCACCAAAACGGATCCCCTCAACACCTTGGCTGCGCCTAGAAATTCTGTCCATAAACGTTATGAACAGAATCGGTGACAAAGGGCAACCTTGGCGG
>NC_051450.1:5717592-5731629 GCF_001649575.2 Kryptolebias marmoratus | reverse complement strand
GGATGTGCCAACACTTTCTCCAAGTCCACAAAACACATGTAGACTGGTTGGGCGAACTCCCATGCACCCTCAAGGACCCTGCTAAGAGTATAGAGCTGGTCCAGTGTTCCACGGCCAGGACGAAAACCACACTGCTCTTCCTGAATCCGATGCCCTAGCATCATTTTCAGTTAATTACAGTAACTTAATTTTACCCAATAGATTCTTAATCTTCTCTATTTTGCTGTCCATCTCCTCTGAGTCATAAGTGTCTCATAGTAAGCTGAGAAAGCTTCTGCAATGTCTTTAGGATGAGACAATATTTTCTTTGTAAAAGGATTCAATAACGCAAGGACAAAGACTAAAAAACAGCTTCTATCCCACAGCCCTCGGGGCATTAAATCAAACATAGCAACATTTCAATATTTCAGTATGCTGTATTTCAATATTCAAGGTGCAATATTTTGAGTATTAGTATCTCAATATTTCAGTATGCTTTTTTTTTTTTTTAATGTTCAAGGTGCAATATTTTAATGTTAATGTAGGGTTTAAGGAGCGGTACTCCTAATGTGCATTTTTTTTTTTTTTTTTTCAAATGTGTGAAACTGATATGTACATAGTGTGTTGTGATACCACCCCTTTGTTAAATATTACCTATACGTTTTTACCTTAATTTATTAATTTTTTTTAAAATATAAATTTATATTTATATCTTGCTCAGGGAATATGCAATTTCGTTGTACTTGTTACAATGACAATAAAGGTGATTACTGTTAATAAATCCATTTTTGTGGCTTAAGGTTTCTGGGGTTTTTTCCCTCTCCTTTTTCCCTTTCCCATAAACATACCTAAATGACAGTTGTTTCTCCCTTGTAACTGTATTTAATAACTGTAGTCAGGGTAACGTCAAAAGCCATATCTACATAGAAAATATTGTTTCTTGAGAGACACAAAACATTAAAGAAACAAAAGAGTTTTCCTGAACATGAAAAACAACTGTGAACTTCCAATAGACCAGTGGTTTGCCCCTGAAATAAACTGAACACAAACATAAACATAACAGTACAAACAAACTCAGGGGGTCCCCACCCCCGATCTTCTTTGGGCAGAGAGACAAGGCTCTTTGGGTGTTGTGCACAAAGTGCCTGGGGGATGGTCCTCCAGGATGTCCCCGAAGTGTCCTCACACCACCATGGTTGTAAAGTTTGCTTCATCCAATTTTCCTCTTTCTCCCATCCCCAACATTTTTTGCTTATTTACCAACAATTATGTTATAGCCTGAATCTATATATTTAAGTCAATATTTTATGATAAATGATACTCCCTTACATGTCTAGTCTTATTTTTCTTTCATTCTACTGTCATTGTCCATTGTTTTCCATATTCTTTGTCACAAATTTTGCCTCTTTTTACCTTCCATCCAGTTCTAAACTTGACATGGCGACCTTACTCACAACCAAGGACTCTCTCCTCTCTGTTGTCACCATGGATGATGGCTCTGATTTCAGCAGGATTCAGCTATTGGCTCTTCCTCTTCTTTCCCTGGGTTGTCCATCCGTCCCGTGTTAGCTCCTCTTCCAGTATCTCTCTGTCCTCCAGCGATGATTCAATGCAGAGATCTTTCAGTGTAGAGTGCGCTACTAGAAGTGAGGGGAAAAGCTTTGTGCCCCCGTTCAAGAAGAGTTTCAGCTGAGCTGGGTATGGTGACTGGGTTTTAATGTTCTTTCCTTTTAGCTTTTTTATTACCTCTCGGACCTTTTTCCTTTTCTTCTGCAGGTCAGGTGAGTAGTCATAGTCGAAATAAATCGTATGCTCTTGGTACTTTATGTTTTTTTGCTTCCAAGCTTGTAAAAGCACTTTTTGTTTTAAATTAAAGTCCAGAAACCGGGCCGTAGCCAGACTTTAAAAAATACTGAGGTCAACCATTATCCCCCTGCACATCAGTTACAATGAAAACCAAAACTTAATTAAAATAGAAGCATTTATTTAAAACAACTGACATGAATGTGTATATGACATGTATTTGTGTGTGTTTGTAAATTCATGGGGCGCAATGTCATCTTAAGCAGCAGAGGACTCAGGGCACAACCATGATGACTCACTGAAATGACATGAATTAGTTTATATGAATGTTGATTGTTCCCGCTGCACAAACCCATTCAGAACACAAAATTTTAGCATACATTTTTCCTTTTTTATCAAATACCAGTGAAGTGTTGTAGTTTTGGAGCTGGACCAGTTCTAGTGTGGTCCGGATGTAAAAGAAAAAAAAAAGTGCTATTGCCCTTTATTGAGGTTTCACAAATTGGATTAGGGTTTCACAGATCATACACTTGTTTTTAAATTTTCTGCAATCAGTGCAGAATAATTTAGTTCAGGTTTGAAGTGTCTAGGTGTTGTAGTTTTTTAACTAGAGTAGATTAAAGATGCTGAAGGTAGTGAAAAATTAGGTGGATTCGCCCTTTAGCCATTTTCCGAATCGGAAGCTGCAATCGGAAACCAACTTCAGCTTTGTGGAATTGAAGGAGAATATTTTTTACAAGTTACCTCAGTTGTGTTTCACCGTAAGTGGCACTCTTCTTCTTCTGGTGTTTATTTTAGCAGTAAGGTACGCAAAGCTGCACTCTTCTTTGTAGACATTGAGTTTGGCTGCAGTTGCACACAGTTGCAACGCCTCCTACAGTAAACTGGTGGAGCTACGCAGAAAACCACACTGTTCAAAAGCATTGTTTTGATTATTTTTTTTATAATATACACAGCAGAAAAATACTGAGGTCCGGACCTCTGTGTCCTCAATGGTAGCTATGGCCCTGGCTATAATGGATCTTGGGGGCGCCACTGCGGCTTTAGGCTTTGGGCCTAATGTTCTGTGTGCTCTTTCTAGTTTAATAACAACTTCTTCTTGAAACTCTAGAGAAGTGCTCAGGTCTGTGATAAAGTTTACCATATTTTCTTTTTCCGCTCCCTCTCGGACGCCATACAGCCTGATGTTATTACGGCGGAGTCTATTTTCCATGTCGTCACATTTAGCTGTGAGGATAGCTTCTCTTTCTAGCAAATGTCCCAGTGCTCTCTCCTGCCGTATGCTTCTGTCCTCCGTTGCACTTACTCTGTCTTCCACTTCAGTCAATCTTCTGTCCAGCCCCTCCATTTGTTTCTTCAAGTCCATGGATGATTCTACCCGGTGTAGAGAGGGCTTCAGGTCCTGGAATGAGTCGGTGTTCTCCTGCCGTTAGCATCGCTGTTTCCCCGCTAGCATCTCCTGTAGCTTTCAGTGGTGTAGCTTCGGCTAACATTAGCTGCTTGGAGCCTGCAGTAACGTCGCCTTTTCTACCAGCCTTCATGTCTTTCTTCTCTGTATTTTGACTAGAACTCTGTCCTCTTGAGCCCTTTCCTTTCAGTTCAGTACTCATTTATCACTTGTCAATACTTTGTCGGCTATTTATTGTGGGTCTGGTGGAGCAGCAAAATTATCTTCTCCATTGCCTTGTCGAGTTTTTAACAAAAGTTTTAATAAGTTTAATGTACTAAAATCTATGGTAAAGTATGTTGCTAAGCTGTGAAGAAACCCTTTGTGTTTGCATTCTTTCTCTTTATTTTTGACTATAAATCAATCAAACTGTAGTTTAACCAAGAATATGAGTTGTCTTTATCCAGTCTAATTCAATTCACAGCTCTCATTTGCCTTTACGGCACCACTGTCTCCGATCAAATGTATTTGTTCAGTGATTGAGGAGAAGGAGAGGAATCAATCCTGCTTTCTACGGTTGTGTAAACAGGTTGTGGTGGTGCATTTTAATAAACTGATCAGGTCACATAGTTTACAGTTATTGTATGATGCATTTGACTGTATTTAGTAAACAAGACTCTTGAACATTTTGGAGATAAAAAAGGAAATTAGTTTTCATTAACAAAAAACACTTATCAATCATTTTCAAAAACTAATGCCCCTTTTCCACTGGCTCTATTTCAGAAGCCCCGCTCTACTCTACTCTACTCTGCTCAGGTCAAAAAATGCATCGCGTTTCCACCAGCCAGTTTGGTCTGTAGCAGAGGAACACCTCCTTGTGTTGCGGGGGGTGCAAGTTTCGGTTGCGCTACCGAAACTTGGTGCCATTTGTGGAAACAATGGAAGCGCTATGGACAATGTTGGTTCTGTGTTTTTGCTGTTTTTTAAACTTATGGGGATTCTCCTGAGACTTCAGGAAGAGATGCGCAGTGAAAGAAATGATGCTCTGGATGCCGCAATTGTTGCGCGGAGTAGGACAGCTGTTATCCACCAGAGATTTCAGGCTTTACAGCGCCTTCAGCTGGGGGACAGATGGCATAAACGCTGCAGGGTAAGCCCACGACCAATGAGTGAACAGGAGCTAAGCTTGTGTAACCCATGAATGCAGGGACGGCCCAGCTGGCCCTACTCAGAAGCAGGGACCAAAAAAACAGGGACTGGCCTCGAAAAAATTCCGGACCTTTAGAGCCGGTGGAAATGGGGCAGAAGAGATTAAAAGAATCCCATTTTAATGCCAGCAGTTTATAGTTTTATTTATATCTGTGCCTCTCAGTAGTGTTTTTCTGTAGACTTAAGTGTTTATGTATGGACTATCCATCCATTTTCTTTGCCCACGTATCCCTGCAGGGTCGCTGGGAGCTGGTGCCTATCTCCAGCAGTCACTGTGCGAGAGGCGGGGGACACCCTGTATGAACTATTTAAATAATAAATTTAACTATAAAGTTATCTATCAGAAGAACTTTTCTAACCCCCATTAGAGGTAAAGAAGTAACCTTCACACTCTCTAAAGGCAACACTTGAATGTTGAATTCTGAAACAAACCTGACATGTAGACTAGCAGCTTATAAAGAAATTATCCACTTCTCTAATATTTAGAAATAAAATATTTTCTTGTTTGTTTGATGGGAATCCGTTGTTCAACTGAAATGCCCATATGACAGCTCGGATTGTCTCCTTGTTTTTATTGTCTGTATTGGCTTTCTGGATGACAAATCAATCCTTCCATTGTACTTTCAACAATATATACAAACTCTATATTTAATGAGAAAGTAACTGCCTATAGTCAAGGCAGTGTATCACTGATCAAAATACACAAATACTATTAAGGAGTGTGCATGTGGCCTTTGTGTTTTTTCTTCTCCAGTTCCCTTCCAAAAACTAAAAACTAACGTGTTGGGTTAACTGCAGATTATTTGGTCTCTGGTGTAAGTTTGTACATGGCTGGTTGCCTGTGTGTCTGTGGGCCTGTGACACACCGGAGACCTGTCCAGTGTGTACTCCAGGCTCTACCCGTTGACTGATTACCACCCCCCACCCCCCGGCCACACCAATCCACCTACAAAAGAAGATTAAGTGAGTTCAGGAAATGAATGAATAGATGGACATATTATTAAATAAACAGCTGTGGCCAGAAGTTTCCACTCACTCATCATGAGCATGAATGTCTTTTTAATTTTGTTCTTTTAATGGTTCAATGAACCATTCTTTTTCCAGAGTTGAAGGATTACACTTCACCTCACTGATTTTTAAAAACAAAAAGATGCTGTACAAGTTTAAATTTATTGTAGATTTCTAACTTCTTGTTGATGAATATAAAAAGTGTGTGGTTGAGCTGAGGGACATTTAACCAAATATTAGTGTGGATTAGAGAAAATCTACAATAAATTTAAACTTGTGCACCCAATTCTTATTTGTAATTTTTAGTTGTAAAAATGATTGAAGTTGTATAATCTATCCACCTATGGAAAAAGAAAGGTTTAAATAAAACAATAAAAGCCTGAAATTATTCTGACATTCACGATGAGTAGATGAAAATGTGTGATCGGAATGGTGCAATTTTCTGTTTTTTTCTTTCACCGGCAGCTTTTTTTTGCTCACACCTACTTGGGCAAACCTGATATGTTTAAAGGTTTTGGAGAGTAAAAAGGGCAAAAAGCAGAAGAGGAGAATAAAGAAAGATAGGACAAAGAGAGGGAGCAAGACCTGGAAGAAGCAGATTAGAAAATGCTCCTAGATTGTTAAAGGAGCAAACACTTAATTGTTAAGATCAAATGAAAGAAAGCTTTTTTTAGACACATAATATTTTCACCTGTTTTACTAATGAACACTTGAACACACGTGAGAAAACATTAGTTTCCTTATTTGATTTTTGGTGGCAGGCAATAAAAAACTCTACAAATGTTTCGTGAGAATCTTTAGCCAAGCTAAGAATGTTCTGTCTCTGTAGTTTGACAAACAGGGTTGGCCCCAGCAGTTACCCCAACATACTCAAAGTACGTCTTAGGGACAGTGTGGACAATGTGGACAATGTGGACAATGTGGACGTCATTGTCACCTACTGGCACATCATGGGTACTTTAGCATCTACGTATGTTAGAACATATGGAAGGAGAAAAGGTGAGGTGATGTGGCCTTATCTCTCACATTAAGTTTGTTTTTCTTCATGGTTGTTTTTCCTTGTATGCTTCATGTTTTTTTAGTTTAAATACCATGTACCAGACTCAAATTTTCAGTAAACAATCTGAGAGCTTTTTCCACCACTGAAGTGCTAAATAAGGTCATGTTTTACTATAAATTACTTTCCGTTTCATGTTTTTTGTGTGAGTTTATTGTTCATAATAAAACTATTTTCATTTTGTTGCAAGGTTTCAGATAAAGAGCACAGTGTGCCCTTAATGTCTTCCATCCTCTGTGTTTCCTTAGCAGCAGAGATCTATTCACAGAAAGGACAGATCGTCTTTTTGTCTGTTTTCTAACCAAAAGTATAAGGACATATTTTTTATTTGTCTCTGTCTACTTTGGCTTTTAAAAATGTAATAGTGTGAATTCTGATTCAACATTTACCCTATAGTTTTCCTGTTAATAGCATCTTCAGTACATTCTTCAGAATATAACTACTAAAACATACTTTCAGTAATTTTAACCATTCAAGTATCTAAATGTTCAGCCTGTTCAGGAGATGCTGTGACTTTGGTTTTTGTAACCTTTATACCTTTTAAAATATTTAACTTTATTATTTTTTTGGTTTCATTGAACTGAATGGGGATTTTTAATTTTAACTCATTTTAAGTTTAATTTTTCTGATTTTCAGCATTTGATAGTTTTGTTCCTTTAATTTCCATTTTCTGTTTAGCTAATTTTAGGTTTTAGCTACTGTTTTTTTTGGTTGTTGTTGTTTTTGTTTTTTTAGCAAATTTTAACTTGTAGCTACTGTTTCACAAATTTTAGCTTTTGTTCTGCTGATTTTAACTTTGACAATTCAGTTTCAGCTTCTTCAACACATTTCGGCAGTCATTCAGCTATCAGCATTCACACTGTATTTTCGTAGAAAATGTAGAAAATGTTATTTTTCTTGTTCTTCTATTGCATTTCTTTGAAATAAAAGAAATACCAACAGCTGAGAAGACTTGTATATTATAAATAAAGCTATGTGACATTGTGAGTTTCTCTAAAATCATTTTATTGTTCATGTAAGGAACCTCATTAAACACATGTCTCAGCAGTTAAAAAAAATAATATATATATATATATTCTGACCTCTTCTTACTCTTAGTGCTGGAATAGAACATTTTGTTCCACACAAACACACACAGATACATTTAATACATTTTAATGTAGGAGCATGTTTGTCTCTTTGTCCATGAACACACACAGCAGTGGAACACAAATGTTCAAGCGTTATTTAAGGAAGTCCAATTAAACGTTAGGCTCAACATGATCTCTCTCTCCACTTTTATTACTTTGTGTTTCTGCGGTGATGCAGGAGAGATGTGCACTGACAGAAACCTCCCACGCCTCTGTGGCCAGCCTCACTTGGCTGCTGCTGCTGCACGGTGCAACACCAGCATCTAGTGGCTGCGTGCAGAAGCTGCTGCACACTTTCAGCTGAGATTCGTTGTGACCAAAGCTCATTTTATTCACCAAAGATTAAATTTCTTGGACAAACGTTCAATTCCAGTTACAGAGAGCTTCTTCAGTGTTTGATTAAAAGCTATTGTAAAGCTGGACTGAGTAAATTCTGATAATATGAGAACAATGTCCACTTACTGGATTTAATTTTTTTTATTTCTCTGCTGTAGTTTTGATTGAGTTAATGACATTTTCAGTTTTTATACTGAAAGAATTGTATTAGTTCATTGGATGAGACTTGAAAGTGTTATCACAAATTAAAGGGGGGAGCAAAAGTCAGTGGCAGTGCATGTATTTCAAAGCTAGGCCTTCAATGGTGTCCTACCTAAATAGATTTACCTCTTAATACCATAGCTATAATGCCATAGCTATAGAAACCAAAATTGTTACACAGAAATGCAGTATAACAGGCAATAAATCACAGACATATTTTGTACAGCAAACATCATTAATGCTTTAGTCCAACTATTAGAAACTGGGAAAAATACAACAGTGACATGCATTTTAAGTCCTAAAACATTTTTAGCTGTAAAATTAAAAAAATCAGCACAGAAACGTTGGGCTTAATTAGCCAAGATTGACCTTTTTAAATAGAAAAAAAACACGTAAAACTGTTGAATGTTTGAAGATAACATTAATCTTATTTTCTTTCCTCAAGAGGAGTTCAGTTACTCTGTTGTACAGCTGAACACCAGTGAGCTTCGGTTCCAACTATAAGTCCCTTTCTATTGCCATGAGGCTAATGCAAAAAGTCCAGTCTGCTCACTAGTGTTTCTGGCATATTTTCTTTTTGTTATTGTTTTGTTGTGTACCTGTTCATTAAATGGTAGATCCACTCAGGTTTCCCTAAAGGTTTTCAAAAGTACTGTCAATTCTTCGTGTCCAGTTTTGCTTTGGTGTCTCTCTGCTGATTTAGTTAAACAACTCGAGTTTGACCACCTCGTTGATCAGTTGCTAACAACAGACATTTGCAGCAACACAAACTGTAGTACTTCTCTGAGGAATTGAGCTGTTGGTAGCACTCAGGTTACCAGATTAGAAGTGTTGGGCTGACTTTTGGTTTGGCCATCCTTTCCTCATAATTTTCTTGCCAAGTCCTTGAAAAAGGTATTGGAGGAATATCTGCAATCAAATATTTTTTTCTCCTCCTTCAGCCAATTATGACTTGGAAAAATAGATACTCCTCTCCAACAATATAATTTAGTTTGTGCAAGTTGCTCCTGAAGTCCTTTGGTGTCACCGACTACCTCATGCTCTGATGTGAAAACACAAGCGTCTTTATAGACCTGCTAGATGGTTCCAGTGTTGCCAATTTAAAATCTGATTTGTTAAAGCATCGGTCATGTTGCCATTTATTTTAAGCTACTGGGGTCTGGACTAATGATTCTGAAGGCCAAGAGGCAGACTTCTTAGACCACAGAAACACTTGAAGGCTGAAAAATGATTGAATAAAAACTAAATAAAGATACATTTCTAAAAAATCAATTAAAAAAACATAAACTATTGACAATGATTAAAAATATTTTTTCTTGAAAAAGAAATATTTATAGTGAAATAAATATGTTTATTAAAATGTATGCTATTAGATAGGGTCATGCTGATCCTGATGGCCCACCATGAGCAAAATATTCACTCCCTTGGTATCCTCTCTGTTTTGATGCCTTACAACCTGAGATTTAAAAGGAATGAGATACTTGCGTATTTTAATTCATAACTGTCATTTTGAAGATTAAAAAAATATATATTATGAAACAAACGAGAAATAAGACAAAAGAACAGAAAACCTGAGTGTGCATAATGACTCACCCCAATTAAAGTCAACACTTTGTGTTCCCACCTTGTGCATCAGTTCTAGCATCAAGTCTTTTCAGCTCTGTCTCCATGGTCTTGGTCCATTTAACCACTGAACATTTTGTCCATTGTGTGTCCATTGTGCTCAACAATCTTTAAATCAAAGCAGAGATTCTCAGATGGACTGAGGTTTGGACTTAGACTGGACCATTCCAGGACTTTTAACTGGTTCTCCTTAAACCAGATGAGTGTTTCTTCAGCAGCATGTTTGAGACATTGAGATAAACTATAACTAGAGAGAGGTATGAAAGTTGAGGCCACCAACTACCAGGCTGGCAGCAGTACAATTGTTAAGCCCCACCTTTCCATGTAAATGAATGGGATATTTGTCTCACAAAAAAATAAAAATACACCTAAAACAATTTTTTTCCCTAGGTGTTAATTCATGCAGTTCTTACCTTGCTGTTGTGTATTCAAATATGCATTTTCAAAAATATGTTTAGTTTCAATTAGTTATTTAAGGTTTCAAAAAAAATGTTACACTATGACTGACAGAGTCACAACCTATTAGCGAGCTAGGAGTGGTATGTACTGTAGGTGCGACTTTTGCATCAAGGGTGCTTAAGTGTGCAAGCGCTGTCTCCAAACATTCATAGTGACACTCACAAAAACTGACATTTTGGCTTCAGTTTTGAACAATATAAGGAAGCAGAGACCCTTTGTTCATTTTTATAAGGGATGCACCAATGCTACATATTTTCAAACTGAGGACAAGTACTTACATTTGAGTTCTTGTCAATGCTGAGTACCGATATGAGCTCTAATCAGTGACATACCGTCAAGTGAGGCACAATAAGAGATAAAAAAGAAACAACACAGCAGTAAAAAAAATCCATTGTATAATATTTTTAAAAAACTATAATATAATAATATTTCTATCATATTTAATCTATGTCATGGATTCAGTGTTTGTAGGATTTCTCATTCTTTGTAGTCAATGTAATGTTTGTAAACATTTGTTTATTAGTCATATTTTTTAAAGAAGTGTTCATGTATTTTATGTATATTTCTCACATATTTAATCATTTTAAACTGATATAAAACCTCATTTAAAAACCAGGAATGAGCCATGCAGTAACTTGCTTCTGTCTGCAGGGGGCCTCTGTGAGTCGAAGACCCAATTCTTTTTCTGTTGTTTTTCCATGTTATTAGCCACTACAGGACTGCTGGAGATAGGCACCAGTTCCCCACAACCCAGAATGGAGAAGTGGGTAAAGAAAATGGATGGATAGATGGATAGATAGCCACTGCAGTTTACCTGTATTGCTTGAAAACACTCGTTGAGATTTAATTTGAGTTTTCTTCATCAATGGTTTTCTCTTTGCCACTCTCCAATAAAGCTCAGTCTGGTGAAGAACCTGATCAACAGTTGTTGGAGCTCAGTCTCTCCAATCTCACCTGCTGAAGTTCCAGGACACCTGGTGGCCTCTCTCACTATTCTCCTTCTACATGGTCACTCTGCTTTTGAGGATGGCCTGCTCTTGGTAGATTAACACATGTCCCATAATTCAATTCAATTCAATTCAAAAATAGAAATAGAAATTAAATGTTGTTGTAGCTCATAATCCTGGTTTTAAAAAAGAGTTGATGGCTGTGGGCAGAAAGGGTCTCTTGTAGCGGTCTGAACTCCTGTGGATGTTTAAGGCCTTGGAAATCCTTTTGCATTTATTCACTGACTTCTACTTTTCAATAGTCTTTTCTCTGAGTTGAATTAGGACAGGCACTTTAAAGGAGGTGATCATTTATGTAGTTTCTTATTTTACATTATAAATTTTATTTAATTGTCACTCTGTAGAAGTTTGTTCTTATTTTGGCATTGAAGAATGTTTTTTTTCTTTGGTCAAAAAAGGTCAATTTATATAGACTATGATTGGTTTATGACTGCAATAAAAGCATAAAATGTCAATACTTTTTACCGGCACTGTAAGTAGAAACAGTGTAAAGTTGAAAGTAGTCCTGTATGCAGATGATCTTCTGCTACTCCTGTCTGACCTGTCACATTCTATCCCTGCTGCCCTTTTACTTTAAAATGCATTTTGTAAAATTTCTGGATTTTAACCTAATCCTGGCAAAAGTGAGGTATTTGCTGTTAACAGAGAGTCAAAAGAGCATCAGGTTGATTATCGACCATTCAAGATATTCAATTCAGTCTTGTTAATTTTGGAGTGTACATAACTGACACAATGGTCAATCTTCACAATATTTTTTGTTTTCTTTTATTGCAAAAATTAAATACATTTTTGAGCAATGGTCTCTCCTAAATCTGTCAGTGGCCGTTAGAATTAATGCCATTAAAATTAATATCTTTACACACTTTTTATATCTATTTTAATGTATTTAAAATCTTCTCCCTTTGGATTTTTTTTCCATAAGGTCAATATTCTTATTCTGAATTTCATTTGAAGCAAGGAACCACCCAGGCAGCACCATCAAGTCTTACAGAGGCCCAAAGCTCTGGGTGGAAGGGCTCTACTTAACCTGTACCTGTATCAGTACTATGTTTTACTGATTTAAATCTGAATTATTGGGTTCAATACGAGGGGAATGAATTATTGCGTGGTTATGAAAGTAAATTTTGCTCATCCTGTAACACTGAAAGACCAACTATACTCACCTCCTCACTCTTCTTCTTCTAGTTACACTAAGAATATGATAGAGACCGCCTGTCTTAAAATCTGGGTTCAGTTTAGCCACCATTTTGGCTCAGTCTGAGTACCACTTGCAGGGAATCATAATTTTCTCCATCTTTATTGGATAACACCTTCTCTGGGTGGACTAGATTAACCATAAAAACCTGGAAAGTTTGTATGTTGATTCTATTTTGTTTCTTTTCAACAGCCAACAAATAAATTATCTCTTGCTAAAGAATATTTTTTCACACACCTTCAAGTTTGTAACTCATCCCCACAATTTCCATCTCTTTCTAACCCCTCTGATTTTGAAGTGTTTCTGTAACCTCTCCCCTCACTGAAAGGGGTGATTACTTCTACATATTTAAATATTTTTAACCTTTTAAACTCTTCCACTGTCTTAAAAACTGTATGGAAGACAGATTTTGGGATTCTAGCTCACTATACTGAAGCCAGGCATGCAAAAAACTTTGACACTAAACAACATGTCAACAGTGTTAACAGACCACAGCAAATTATTCAAACACGTTTTGGAACTGTTCCTCCATGAACACGGTTCTGGTCTGAAGTTTTTCTTATGTTGTCTGATATGACTGAAGAGGATATTGTGCTTAATGTTTTAACTGTCTTGATCGAGTTGTGGCCTATTTCACTTACTCTCTCTCCTGCTAAAATGGACTTAATAGTCTGCTGGCTAGGAAGCTAATACTGGTAAATCCAAAATATGCAGCTCCACTTACATATGGTTCCCATGATGTCTCACAAAGAAGCAGTGTGTTTGAGGTGTGCCTTAAAATATATCCACAGGTGAGCCTCCAGTTAACTCAAATGTTGTCAACTAACCTATTTTTTTTTTTTTTTCCTGCTCCTGGTGGAAGGCGGACGTGTTTCTTTTCTCTCTGTCTCCTCGTGCCCCCCTGCCTTGCTTTCTTTTTCAAAGACTCTTTTTACATATTTTCCAAAAATTTAAGGAATATGGATCTGATCCGCTGGTTTCTCAACGCAATTGATACAATTTTCTCGACTGGTTGAAGGAGAGTCCAGTCTCAGGATATGTCTCGCTGGATATACAGTGGATTCCTGGCAGGAGTGGAAGACTGTGTACCTACCGACGTGGAGGTTCCTTATATATTTGGATTTTTGATAACAGGATTTCTGCTCTTTGGACCAGGCAGTTACCTGGATTATCGTCAAATTCGTTGATGGGTTCACGGATCGACCAGCACTCAGACTGTAAACAGGAGCGAAATTGCAAACTACTCCAAACTGGCTGATATTCCATCATCAAAGACAATGGCCTCTGGACTAAATGCAATTTCTGGACTCAGATTAGGGAAACGGTTAAAATCGTTTCAGAACAACAGATTGGACCTGAAATTCGGCTTATTGGATTCGAGAATGTACCAGCAAAGACTTCAAGGCAGACTCAAAACAAAGTCAGCCTGTTCCAAAACAACTCTGTTATTATCTACATTTGGCTTCCCGAGGGGGCCTTGAAGGCCAAAGTCTTATCAATTATCCCTGGAATTTATGTCAACAGAAGCTCGTTGCCCTCTTGCCTGTGAACATCTGTGAATGTGATTCATGGACTTTTCTGCAAACACACACACACACACACAAATGCATCACACTGCCTCCTACTGTATGGAAACAAACATA
>NC_051450.1:5715794-5717434 GCF_001649575.2 Kryptolebias marmoratus | reverse complement strand
CTTAGTAATTACTACATCGGCTGTTTTAGTTAGCCCTGGTACCATTTAGAAGTTCGGTACTGTTTAGTTTAGCTTTATCTTCCTGTACACTTAGTTTAGTTCTGTACATTTAGTCATGCTTAGATCTGCTTAGTTTAGCTACTATTTTTGACTGTCTTAGCTCATGCTTAGATATGTCTGGTTTTACTTCGGCTGTATAGCGGGCCTGTGGTACTTTTAGATAGTTCGGTATTGTTAGTTTTAGTTTTAGCTTAGTTTAGTTCTGTACATTTAGTCATGCTTAGATCTGTTGGTTTAGCTTATTATATTTAGACAATTAGTTATTGTATTTTGTACCTGTCTGTAATTTTGTTCTGTAATTTTGTTTCATTATTATGTTCTGTAACTTTGTCTGTAATTTTGTTCTTGTGTTGTAAAGCACTTTGAGTTGCCTCGTGCTGAAAAGTGCTATATAAATAAATGTGCCTACCTACCTACCTACCTACCTATCAAAGGCTCCCAAAGCAATGACAACATCATCTTAGTTTTCCCAAATTGCTTAAAGCAGGGGTAGGCAATCCTGGTCGTCCAGTCCTGCATGTTTTACTTGTTTCCCAGCTCTAACACACCTGATTCAGTGGTTAAATTACCTCTTCATGTTCTGCAGAAGCCTGTTAATCACCCATTGATTCAAATCAGGTGTGTTGGAACAGAGAAACAAGTAAAACATGCAGGATAATGGCACTGGAGGACCATGATTACCTACCCCTGGTTTAAAGGCATGGTCATTTTAAAGTATGTAAACTTGTAATTTTGAAGAAAGTAAAAAAATATCTAAAACTCCCTTATTATTCTGGCGTTTACCAAATAGAAATAATTCTTGTCTGATTTCATGTCAGACAGTGAGAAAAAAAGTATTTGTGTCTTGCTAAATAATGTTTGCAAACCTCCGGTTTCAGCTGTATATACTGAGATCATCTGACTCTTAGATTTCTCACAGGTGGACCTTATTTAACTAATTATCTAGCTTCTGAAGGTAATGGTTGGCACTTCAAAGACAAGGGGTAAATATATATGCATAACTTTTCAGTTTCAGATTTTTTAGAATAATTTGAAACTAGACCTTTTGTGTAGGTCCATTATCCATAATTAAATAGAAAATGTACCAAGGGAGTAAATTATTTTTGCAACCCACTGATACAAGGATTGAAGAAAAAAGGAAATCACAGCAGATGTTTTTGGTTTGTCTCAAAACCCAGAGTCAAAAATGAAAAGCTAAGTTCCTTCATTTCCATTCTCAGGGCTTCTAACAGATAAAACCAACAAGGTACAATTGATCTCATTTTTAAGAATTGTTTCAAAGAAACTAACTGAATATGCTTTTATTCTTTTGTACTTTTTCATAGAAAGGTTGGTTGAGTGCATTCAGAGACTGAAACCTGAGGAATCTGAGGTATGGGCCTGGTACCCCATACTCCCGGAGCACCCCCACAAGATTCCCAGAGGGACACGGTCGAACACCTTCTCCAACTCCACAAAACACATGTAGACTGGTTGGGGGAACTCCCATGCACTCTCAAGGACCCTGCTGAGGGTATAGAGCTGGTCCAGTGTTCCACAACCAGGACGAAAACCACACTGCTCTTCCTGAATCCGAGGTT
>NC_051450.1:5705620-5715694 GCF_001649575.2 Kryptolebias marmoratus | reverse complement strand
AAGGGGACCACCACCCAGGTCTGCCAATCCAGAGGAACTGCCCACGATGTCCACGCAATACTGCAGAGTCGCGTTAACCAACACAACCCTACAACATCCAGAGCCTTAAGGTACTCCGGGCGAATCTCATCCACCCCCGGAGCCTTGCCACCGAGGAGCTTTTTAACCACCTCGGTGACCTCACCACCGGAGATTGGAGAGCCCGACCCAAAGCCCCCAGGCTCTGCCTCCTGAATGGAAGACATGCCGGTAGGATTAAGGAGGTCTTCGAAATATTCGGCCCACTGACCCACAACGTCCCGAGTCGAGGTCAGAAGCACACCACCCTCACTTTAAAGAGTGTTGGTGCTGCACTGCTTTCCCCTCCTGAGACGCCGTATGGTGGACCAGAATCGCCTCAAAGCCATACGGAAGCCTTTTTCCATGGCCTCTCCAAACTCCTCCCATGCCCGAGTTTTTGCCTCAGCGACCTCCCGAGCCGCATGCCGCTTGGACTGCCGGTACCTGTCAGCTGCTTCCGGAGTCCCACAGACGAGGGAACACTGTGTCCAATAATCTTCTTCATCATAAGGGGTCTTTGGGCTGCACTTCATCGGGCCCCTCACCTAGGACCTGTCTGCCTTGGGTGACCCTACTAGGGGCATTAAGCCCCTGACAGCATAGCTCCTAGGATCATTGGGACACCTACACCCCTCCACCACGATAAGGTGGCAGCCCAGGGAGGAGATCTGCAGAAGTAATCTAAGTAATAAACTAAAATTATCTCTCATTGTTGCAGCAGGAGATCCACATTGTAAAACTGCCAAACCATGTAAAACTAAATATTTCAAAAAACATTTCTTCAGATGTCAATCATTGAACTTTTTATGAATGAAATAAAAAATCAACAACATAAATGGCGAGGCACTTGGTGTTAAAAGAGCTGAATCACTTTTTTTTAAATACATTTCTTATTAAAAAATTCAAAACCAAAAAGTAGAATTTTTTTCATTATTATTACTTTTGGGTTCCTTGAGGAGATTGTGTATGTACAATGAATTAACAAGCATTCTGTTTATTATCTGACTAGACTCATACCTGGAAAATTGTAAAATGAGAAAAGTGTAAATTAAATCCTAAACAGCATTTGTCTACATCAGTGGCGTGCGGTACATTTCACACTTAGGCCTTCAGTGATGTCCAACTTAGTCAATAAATACCTTTGATTATGCTAGCATTTATAACACCAGGCCTGGAGAGTAGTTAGTGTGGAAGAGGATTTCATTCTATAACTTAGAGGCAGTTGGTTGTTATTGCCAGAACTTTCCAGGACAAGGAGTTTATGATAACAGACGTTTCCTGGAACACTGTGTCTATTTTGAGATTGAGTTGAGCCAGACTAAGTGTTGTAGGGGTTATGTAAACTTCTGACCAGTTTGTGATTGGTCAGAAGTATGCAATACACATCAATGCATTTCATCTGTTTAAATATGCCCAGTTTCAAAGATACTTCGGGATCTTTGTGGATTTTGTGATGACGATAGATGTGACAATTAAAGAATCCCCCGTGTTCTGGCACTGAGGAGAGATAGTGGCACTCATTTATTTCGGTGTAAGAACTGCCTTTAGATCCCACATTAGAAACACACTTAAGCACTACTTGGCATTGCATCACCTCAGTTGTGTACAAAATGGGCTATTATCCAGCGCATTTTAAAAATCAACAAACCCGCATCAGCAATTAAACATATCTGGTATGCTACTAAAACTAAGTAAAACAATAAAATAAATAAAATGTTTGCACTCACCAAAACGGCTGTGTCCCCCAAAACACTTGTTTCAACACAAAATCCATTCTGGGACAGGTTAGCTAGCTCCGGGGTCGGCCATCCTCCTCTAACAAGATCTAGCTTCTCTTGAAAAGTTTGTCTTGAAAACAGCCTTGCAAGTATATCAGCAACCAAATCAATGTGTTGCTCTTCTTTGGCCATTGTGGGTTAAAAAGATTTTTAACCGTTAACAGTCCCGGGTGTGACTCTGTTGATCTGCATAGCATTGTCCCGGCTCAAACTCGTAAGTATCCATATCCAATCACAGGACGCGTAAATGTCACGTTCAACATGAGGTTAGCTAGAGGGCCTTACTGACACAACTCGTGATCTGATTGGCTATCGCAACTATCTATCAGCTGTATTTGCCTGTTCACTTACAGTGCACAGACGCCCACATTGTTGATTCTGAAGGCCCGGGCAGATTTCATACAGCTTGGCAACATAAGATAGCTGAATTCTGATTGGATAAAAACTCTAACCTAAAAACAACAGCACTGGAAGGAGCATAATATGACATGAAGAGAATATGAATAATTTTAGATATCTAGGGAAAGTAAATTAAAAATTAAATTAACCTTTATCATAATTATGATCATGTATTCTGGTTATGTTAGGCCAGCAGAGAAGGCCCTGCTGGCCCTGATGGCCCACCACTAGTGTACATTAGGTCTATATCTATTCTATATCAATAATTCCAAAACTTTTCAGCTTTCAGCCAACAAGAGTTGTTGAAACTTGTGAAAAAAGAACAAATAACACGCACAGTCCTAGCAACCAATTTACAAATTTTATTTATCAAAGACTACAGTTTTTATTTTCCAAATATGGAAAAAAATATGCAGTGAGTCAGGTTATGAGACAGAAATTCAGCTTTAATTTTAATTACATTTTTTATAACTGTAAATTGAAAGTAAGTAATAAAAAGTAGTAAAAGGCTAACTTAAAAGTAAACAAAAACACCAGAAAGTAAACATAGAAAGAATAGCAAAAGGCTAGCTAAAAGCTAAACTAAACAAAATACTAACTAAAATCTAAAAGTAGCAAAATGTTATTTAAAAGTGTAAAATATCAAAAGGCTAGCAGAATGGTAGCTACAGTCAGAATAAGAAGATAAAAATAAAGTAAGTATGCAGACTCCAGATTTCAAAGAGAACAAAGAAACTGGTGAGATCTCAATGTATTTATCTATATAGAAAATATTTGTGAATAAATTTTAAAATAAAATAAAGTAACTTTTTGAAAATTATAAAGGTTACGAAAAACCATAAGTCATAGTGAGCTGAATGTTTTGAGTTTAAAATAGCTCAAAGTAGGCAGAAGTAGAAAGCAAAAACCAAACAAAAAAATTTTAACTTTAAAACAACAGTGTGAATGCTGATTCAGTATTCAAACTATTATGTAAACCTGGTAGAAAAAAATTTGGTCTCCTGTTTTAGTTGAGTAAAATGTTTTTTCAAGGTGAGTTAGGTACATTATTGGCTTTATTTTATATGTAAAGCATAATGAAAACTGACTATAAAGAAATCTGTATCATATCTCTCCTAAATTGGTATCATATTACTGTATGAATGCAATAATTTACCAGCTAAAAAGGCTTATTATGGGAAAATATTGGATAGACATCATGAAATGACACAAGCTTCAGGACAGATGACAAATTAAAAATTTGATTGCTTTTGGAATGTCATATTTAATTTAGAAAACACAAACATATCAGATAATAATAATAATAATAATAATAATAATAATAATAATAATAATAATATTAAGATTGTGAGACATGAAGATTTGGTTGCTGTGTGATTAACCAATAAACTTTAAATACCAGTGCTATAGCGCTAGTGACTCATATTGCCTCAAGTACATCTAAAAAAGTGTCTTTTCTCTGCCTGTTTGGTGTTTGGTGATGGGCTGTAAGTCATGTGCAGGATGGTCAACATGAAGCAACAAACTAATTCATTATCTTTATAGCTAAAACAATTACTGTTTTGTTGAGTCCAAGTTGAGCTGCTTAGCAATGTTTCCTCAGAGGAAGGAAAATCTACCTTGGGCCTTTTGGTGTGGAGTTTGTATGTTTATTCCTTGTATGTCAGGGTTGTTTCCAGGTACCTAAGTTTCCTACAACAGCCTAAAAACCATGCATGTTGGGTTAATTTGAGACTCTTACACTTTGTAACAGCATCCATAATGGATACTGTTAGTGTTGGAGATCAGGGCCATAGCCAGACTATAAAAAATACTGAGGTCAACCACTCATTATCCCCCTGCACATCAGTTACAATGAAGACCAAAACCTAATTAAAATAGAAGCATTTATTTAAAACAAGTGACTTGAATGTGTATATGACATGTATTTGTGTGTGTTTATAAATTCATGGGGCCCAATGTCATCTTAAGCAACAGAGGACTCAGGGCACAACCATGATGACTCACTGAATTGACATGAATTAGTTTATATGAATGTTGATTCAAAACACAAGATTTTAGCATAGATTTTACCTTTTTATCAAATACCAGTGAGGTGTTGTAGTTTTGGAGCTGGACCAGTTCTAGTGTGGTCCGGATGTAAAAAAAAAAAGTGCTAAAATCCCCCTTTATTCAGGTTTCACAAATTAGATTAAGGTTTCACAGATCACACACTTGGCTTTAAATGTTCTGCAATCAGTGCAGAATAATCTGCTCCAGGTTTGAAGTGTCTAGGTGTTGTAGTTTTTTAACTAGAGTAGATTAAAGATGCTGAAGGTAGTGAAAACTTAGTTGGAATCGCCCTTTAGCCATTTTCTGAATCAGAAACCAACTTCAGCTTCGTGGAATTGAAGGAAAATATTTGACCTCAGTTGTGTTTCACCGTAAGTGGCGCTGTTCTTCTTCTGGTCTTTATTTTAGCAGTAAGGTATGCAAAGCTGCATGAATGTTAGGTTAACTGGTAACTCTAAATTGTCCCTAGGTGTGAGTGATTGTTTGTCCAGTGATGGCTGGAAATAGACACTAGCTTCTGAAACCAGCAACCCAGAAAAGTATAAGTGGGTAAAGAAAATGGATGGCTAGATATATACACATACATACACCTCCATTTGTGCACTTCCACCTAACTTCTATCTAACCATCCATTCATTCATCCTTCTGTCCATCATCATAACCATTTTTCTCACTGTCTGACAATAAGTCAGACGAAACATTTCCTGTTTTAGGTCAGATAGAATTCCCCAAATTATTTCTATTTACTAGATGCTCAAATAATAAGAGGGAGAATTTTTCAGAAAACTTTTTTATTGCTTTCTTCAGTCATTTACTTCATATTTGGTAGCATTGCCTTTAATCTGTGTGACTTGGCTCAAATGTTCTGGGGATTTTTCTACCGCTTCTCACAATAATTTCATAGAATTTTGTTCCATTACTCCTGACACAACTGGTGTAACTGAGTCAGGTTTGTAGGCTACCTTGCTTGCACACACCTTTTTAGCTCTGTCCACAATGTTTCTATGGGATTGTGATCAGGGCTTTGGGAGAGCCACTTTTGTAGAATATGCAAAGCATACCAAAACTGGCTGAAAAATCTGGATGAATGGGGACAGGAAAAGAGCATTAGAAATGTCAACCACAAAAAAATAATACATTGCATTGAAGGTGCCTTACACAAAAAAAAGACTGAAGGATATGGGACATCATGAACTCCAGGCTGTATGGTTCATAGTTGGTAATCAGTCCTAAATCATACTTATGTTGAAGCCAGATGGTGGAAGGGACTGTTTGAAGGGAAGCGGTTGCCTATGGAGAGAGCAAACAGGATAGGAAATGTGGTGTGTCAGAAACAAGGTCCACAGTGCAAACACAATGAGCAGTAACAGAGTAATTCTGTTTAAAGGCAACAAGTTGTGTTAAATACATGGTTCCCCCTGAACCTATGAGTACCCAATCTGTACAAGGTTTACATATAACTTCAAAAGGGCTCACATCCTGTCAGCAGCTAGTCTGGGGTTTGTAATGGGAGAATTTATTATAGGGTAACACAAGTTGTTGATAAGTCCTGATTATGTTATGACTTCTATTCCAAGTGCCATGGGTTCTCGCAGAATGAGCTTGTTTATAGGAGTGATGTTGAATTTTCTCCTCACGGGAAACAGACTGACTTGCTTTTCCCTAACTCCTCCTTCTGGTCCAGTATTTCAATATCTTTAATAAAAGCTCCTGTGTGGACTTGGGGGGGCAGAGCTTTGATTCTTATTTGTCTTTAATGCTCTCTATATTTTTGTACAACATATAAATAAACCTGTTTGAGTGATTTCATCTAACAGTGCCTGGAAGTTATTTTGCTGCCACAACAGGTTTGACCAGTGAGATGTGGGGTACAGACCTATATTCATCAAAAGATTGTTGTTCATGGATGGCATGACATCTTAAAGTGTCTAGTTTTGCTTCCTCTGCCAGGACACAGCTCCTTCTTACAGCTGCAGAGACACGTTGGAAGATGTCATCAATTAATAAGAGACAGAGTTGAGTTTCTCACGTTTCTCTATCCTCGCCCAATTGGTCGGAATTTTCTTTGCCTACATATCGGTTATAGATTTCAGTCACTCTCGTGAGACAGTCATTGACCTACTCAGAAGCAAAACTTATCTATAATTAAATAGACTATATACCTTTATAAAATATAAATTCATCCATTCACCCATCCATTTTCTTTACCCGCTTCTCCATTCCAGGTCGCGGGGAGCTAGTATCTATCTCCAGCAGTCACTGCAAGACAGGCAGGGTACAACCTGGACAGGTCGCAAGTCCATCATAAGGAAGATTTTCACAAACAGAAATAATTTTGGGAATCCTAACTGACCTAAAAGAGTAAAGGTTTATTCTGATTTAATGTCAGACAGTGAGAAAAAAAATTGTTATGTGTCTTTCTATACAGTATATGTAAGCATCTGGTTTTAACTGTAATTCCCTCAGATACAGATATGTGCCTGGAAAACTTCAGATGGATGTGTCCAGGAGGCATCCTAATCAGAGGCCTGAACCACCTCAGTTGACTCCTTTCGTTAAGTAGGACCAGCAGCTCTACTCTGAGCTCTCTCCAGATGATGGAGCTCTTCACTCTTTCAATTTTCAGTTTCAGCTCATTTTAGCCCCTTGTTTGCTGGATCTTTCTTTTGGTCAGGATCCATATTTCATGACCAAAGGTGAGACTGTCAATAGACTGTAGACTGTAAATAGAACAATAAATGGACATCAGCACTCTCATGATTGCAGACTAGGCCTTGATTCATTGATCCATTTCCTGCTCCATCCTGTCATCACTTATGAGCAAGACTTCCAGATTATTGAACTCTTCCTCGCGGCAGAGATTCATTCCAACTGAGAGGGAGAATCCCATGTTCTTCTAGTTGGGAACCATCAACTCAGACTAAGAGGAGCTATGTTATTCTCGTGCCAGCTGCCACACAATCAGCCACAATGTACACTGAAGGTCATGGCTCAAAAACATCAACATATATGTAACTTTTGTTCATCCATGTGAATCAAGAGAAAACACAAATGTGCTCATCCTTGCAGATCAATACTTTGGCATGACCACAGAATGACATTCTCATTTATTTTTTTTAATAAGTTTTATTTTCCCAATGCAGGAATGTTTTCATGAAATCTTCACACAAATATAATTACTTCTTGTAGATCCACTCCCAATCTTGCCCTGTAACAGACCTGCTTCATTTTCCATTCAGGCTTCGTATGCATATGAAAGGCTGCATCTTCATAAAAAGTGAATTATTCCCTCTCAAAAAGATATATCTAGAAACACAATGATGAAGCCCTCATTGACATGTGAAGCATGGAGGAGAGTAACACAGCAGCAACACGACTCAGCAGGAAAATAATATTATTGAATGCCGCAGAGATCTGTGTGTGCACAGATGACCAAGTGTCAGTCCACTTTGACTGACCCCTCTGAAAGTTGGCTGAGGACAAGAAATGCAGCAGTCAGATCAACTCACAGCTTCCTGAGCAGCACAGCTCTGAAAATGGGGAAGTAGAGTTGATCCAGCTGTCAAACCTCTGTGAATCTCTACATGACTGAGTGATGAGTGTGATATTAAAACCTCAGCTTGTTTCTATGCTGTCAGATTCACTACAGGTAATTTTACAAAACAATCTCAGGGTCATATGCAAAGATTTTTTGGGGGGGATTATATAAAATTAAAATAATTATAATACCAATATGTATCAAAAGAACCAAAAAAGGAAAAGGCCAGAAGCCAAAGCTTATGCTCATTCCATATCAAACTCAAAAATTACAAACCAAAAAACAAACTCAGTAAAACATTTACATGATTTGAAATGCTATACCATCTTTGCATAAAAATATTTTACAGTATAATCCATTATTAAACAAAATTATTAAATCAGTTTTTGATTTTTTAGGTTTTAAACTCATCACTTAGACCATTTCATAATTTGACTTCTAGAATAGAAACATGTCTACACTTAACAATAATTCAAACTGTGTTACTTTCAATTGAAAATAACCCTCGTTAATTATATAGTTCTCCTCTTATTTTAAAAACACTGAATACAACCAGGAGGGCTATTATTTGCACCATGAAAAATGAATTCTGTTGTTTTTAGGAATACAGTATCTGTACTTTAAATCTAGAGTGTAAATAAATATTTTTTCTATGTTCAGTATAAGAGGCTTTTTGTATTATTCTGAACAGATACACTACTTTTCTGTAAGTGTTTAGAAATTAAGTTTTTACCAACTTCTAAGTGGGTCAAGACTAAATAAACGAAACCAAATAATCACAGTTGTTTCCACTTTTTTATGTAATAAAACAAAGAGACAAATGACAATCTCTTGCCTTCGGAAAGAAACAAAAAAAGGCTTTAGAATAAATGGCAACCCACATCTACAAACTCCTAATAACAAGTATTTACAAAGTAGCTTAATGGCTAATGTGGCCCAGCAGGGGCAGATGTGGCTGCTTGGAAAATGCCAAAGAGTTGGATCTAGTTAGTCTATAAAGCCCCTCAGGTGCAGTGTTTACATTTATACAGTCAGTGTTTCCTTATACAGCATTCTTCTGGCTTTCTTCACTGCCTGTCCAAGTTGCCTGACTGTCCTGCACACAATCTGTAGTTTTTTCTAAAATACTGTGACACTAACTAGTCTTTATTAAACCTGTTTGCATGTTCTACGATGCCTTCAAACATAGTGTGGCAGGAAGTAGGCGGAGACTCCATCTTCTGCCAAGGTAATTGCTCGGTCTGTCAATAACATTAGAGGGCACTCAATATAAAAGCGTCAGTGACTGCATATTGGCACTAGCTGATTGATACATCACTCAGCGTTTCTGGGAGTGTGGTCACAGATGCATCATTACGCTCTTCCGTGTGGCATTTGCTGTGTGCCGAGTACAGATAAGCTTTGGCGTATTCATACTCACGTTGTGAGTGAGGTGGTTCCTTTGTCAGTGTGCCCTTTTATGTGCTTTCGTGTTTGTGTGGGAGCGAGGAGAAATTGACCTGATCGATCTGTCCACAATCATCACTGCTGCTTTGCCGGAATTGAAACATACATCAGATGCCGCTTGCCCTGCACCCGTCGAAAGTAGCGTCGGACACACCCACGCTCTGACCGGTAAAAAAAAAAAAAGGGGGGGGGGGGACGGACGACCATAGACATTATTATGTAGACGCCCCATAAAATGTTGAACGGCGTTCCTACATCGGCGCCATCTTTGTGGAGTAAGGAGTTGGAGATAGTAAAATGCCTCGAACGTGTGCTGCTTGGAATTGTAATAACCGTTTAGGTATCCAAACCAAATCGCTTGAAATTGACATGAACGCAGGAGTAATTTGTCCAGGAGCGAGACCAAAACCAGACACAGAGACAAAGCTAGAGGTAAGTGAATTTATTTACAGGTGACAAATTATCTACAGTGAATCAGGTCCGGTAATGGTCTGGAAGGCAAGAGGAACAGGGTGAGTCTCGGGTACCAATCCTACAAATCAGCTGAGCACTGTTGGGTGGCTGAATTAGTGTTTTTGCTCTTACAGGTCCAGGAGGTGTCCAGCAGCGTGGAGGAGATGAAAGAGGTGTTCTCGGTGATCCAGGAGACGAGAAGCCAGTAGTCCTGTCCAGGTGAGTATCCAGATGTCCAAGGTAAGTTTCCGTGAGACACGAAGTTCCGTAACGTGGCAAAGAACCTAAGATCAAGGTGCACAGAGAACGTAGTCAACAAAGTATCCAAATTAGGTTAGAAACTGTGGC
>NC_051450.1:5693538-5705486 GCF_001649575.2 Kryptolebias marmoratus | reverse complement strand
TAGAAGTCCGTAATTAGCGTAGGGTCAAGAATGAATGACCTAGGAACCCATGTGCGCTCCTCAGGACCATAACCCTCCCAGTCCACGAGAAACTGCCGTCCCCTGCCTCTCTGCCTGACGTCAATAATACGATTCACTGTAAATGCAGGCTGGTTATCGATTAACCGGGCGGGAGGGGGGAGGACGGTAGGAGGGCTCAAAGGACTGTCCACTACTGGCTTGATTTGCGAAACATGGAATGATGCATGGAGGCCGGGAGAGTCAAACGGACTGAAGTGGGATTTATGATCTTTTCGATAGGGAATGGCCCAATGAAGCGAGGCGCCAGCTTCTTGGTGGTGCCTCTCAATGGGATGTCCTTGGTAGACAGCCAAACCCTATCGCCCACCTTATAATTAGGTGTGGAGGAGCGGTGATGGTCTGCATACTTCTTATTCTGTTCGACTGTTATCTGAAGGGCTCTCCTGGCTTGTCTCCACACACTCCTGCATCTTCGCAGATGGGCCTGCACAGAAGGGACGGTTAGTTCAGGCTCAAAACTTGGAAACAGTGGAGGGTTATAACCCAAAGATGCCTCGAACGGAGACAGTCCTGTGGCTGACGAGATATGTGTGTTGTGGGCATATTCAATCCAAACCAGTTTTTTCCAGGTAGACGGGTTATCGCTGGCTAGACACCTGAGAGCCACCTCCAGTTCTTGGTCACAGCGCTCAGACTGACCGTTGGACTGAGGATGGTACCCTGACGTGAGACTCACCCTGGCTCCCAATCCCCTATAAAAATTCTGCCACACTTGGGAAGTAAACTGTGGCCCTCTGTCGGACACAATGTCTACAGGAATACCATGTAGCCGAAAAACTTGTTGCGTGATTATTTCGGCGGTTTCCAGGGCAGTGGGTAACTTGGCGAGAGGGATAAAATGAGCGGATTTGGAGAATCTGTCAACAATGGTGAGTATAACAGTGTGCCCCTGGGAGGGAGGTAAGCCAGTGACAAAGTCTAGGGCGATGTGGGACCATGGGCGGTTAGGAATGGCTAGGGGTTGTAGTAAACCGGCTGGAGGCTGGTTACTGCTCTTACAGCGGGCACACGTGGGGCAGGCTGAAACAAACTCCTTGACATCTGACAACAGGTTAGGCCACCAGAAATAACAAGTGGTCAGCTGGGTCATACGATGGATTTCTGGGTGGCATGTGAACTGTTGAGAGTGCAACCAATCAAGAACCCTGGGTCTAACAGTTGCTTGGACGTAAGTCTTGCCTGGAAGCCCCCCTCCACGGTCATGTTCCCCCCGTTGGGCCTCCTGAATCTCTCTTTCGATGTCCCAGGTCAAGGCACCTACGATTAGAGAAGGAGGGATAATCGGTACTTCCTCCTCAGAGGAATCAGGACTAGCCCACAGCCTGGACAGAGCATCTGGCTTCACATTCTTCGAACCTGGCCTAAATGTGATCATGAAGTTGAACCTCCCGAAAAACAGGGACCATCTAGCCTGTCGGGGGTTCAACCTCTTCGCAGTCTGTAAATAGGCCAGGTTCTTATGATCAGTCCAGATGATGAAATGCACCTCGCAGCCTTCTAACCAGTGCCTCCACTCTTCCAGAGCTAGCTTAATGGCTAGAAGTTCCCGGTTGCCCACGTCATAATTTTTTTCCGCTGGCGTAAGGCGGCGGGAAAAATAGGCACACGGGTGGACCTTGCTGTCTTCGGAGGATCTTTGCGAGAGGATGGCCCCTACCCCTGAGTCCGAAGCGTCTACCTCGAGGATATACTGGAGTTCTGGGTTAGGATGACGTAATATGGGAGCTGAGACAAAACGAGACTTCAACTCACCAAAGGCGGATTGGGCTTCAGAGGACCAGACGAAAGGTTGTTTAGTGGATGTCAGCTGTGTGAGAGGAGCGGCAACCCTGCTGTAGTCCTGAATAAACCTCCTGTAAAAGTTTGCAAAACCTAAGAACCTCTGTAGTTGTCGGCGGTCGGTGGGGATGGGCCAGTCAGCAACGGCCCTGATCTTCTCCGGGTCGGTACGATAATGGCCTTGTCCAAAAATGAAGTCCAGGAAGCTGATGGTGGTGACGCTGAACTCGCATTTCTCGGCTTTCATAAATAGTTGGTTCTGGTATAGCCTTTGAAGAACCGCTCGAACTTGAGCACGATGTTGAGATGGATCCTGGGAATAAATCAAAATGTCATCTAGGTATACAAAAACGGAAATATTCAGAAAGTCACGTAAAATGTCATTAATGAGGGACTGGAAGACTGCAGGAGCGTTTGTGAGTCCGAAAGGCATGACCAGATATTCAAAATGTCCGAGAGGGGTCTTGAACACCGTCTTCCATTCGTCCCCCTCCCGGATCCTTACCAGATGGTAAGCGTTGCGGAGGTCCAACTTGGTGAAGATCTTAGCTGCATGAAGTTGTTGGTAGACAGAGTCGATTAACGGGAGTGGATATTTGTTTTTAATCGATATATGGTTTAGTCCCCGGTAGTCGATGCAGGGACGCAGGCTTTTGTCCTTTTTTTCAACAAAGAAAAAACCTGCCCCTAGTGGAGACGTAGATGACCGGATGATGCCGGAGGCGAGCGAATCCTCAATGTATGATTTCATAGAGTCACGTTCAGGGCCCGAGAGGTTAAACAACCGACTAGTGGGTAAAGGTTCTCCTGGTCGTAACTCGATTGCGCAGTCGTATGGTCTGTGGGGTGGTAAGGACAAAGCCCTGGTCTTACTGAAAACAGCGGCAAGGTCATGGTATTCGGTTGGCACTTTACTGAGATCAATCTTTGCCTCTGATTCGTTCTTGGTACTGGAGACTGGTAGAGCAGATTGAAGGCAATGCTGTAAACAAAATGGGCTCCATGAGTCGACTCTCTTTGCAGTCCAATTTATAACCGGATTGTGTCGCTGTAACCAAGGAAATCCTAATATCAGTTGTGAAGAGGGGGCAGAAAACACAAAAAATTCACCTGTTTCTCTGTGATTACCTGACGTGAGGAATTGAAGCTGAGGAATCTTACAATTAATTCGGGTAATGACCTGGCCGGAAATATCCATAACTGGAAGAGGTGTGGATAATTGCACTGGTTTCAACTGCAATTGTTTGACTAGATCGTCCGAGATAAGATTTTGTTCAGCCCCTGAATCTATTAACGCGTGTACTGGAACCTTGATCTGATGGTTAATGATAGTGGCATGAATAAATAGTCGTGATCCGAGGGGTTGCAAGAGACTACTCACTAGTACCCCTCGGACACCTAGTGAGTTTGTCCTTTTAAATGAGGACACTTGGCCCGGAAATGGTTCTTCTCCCCACAATAGAAACACTCCCTAGACTCCAAACACCTGAGTCTCTCCTCTGGGGTGAGTCTAGCTCTTCCCACCTGCATGGGTTCGTTTTCATCCTCCTTAACCCCTAGCTCAGTTCCAGCACTGACGGCGCTCTGTCCCAGTCTATTCGTCCGATTACCCTTCTCCCGTTGTCTCTCCCTCAGACGATTATCTAAACGGATAGTTAATGCAATTAGGTCATCTAGGGAGCGTGGTTCATCCTAACCAGCTAACTGATCCTTGATCGACTCCTGTAGTGCGTGAATGAAGACCCCCTTTAATGCTGGCTCATTCCACCTGGATGTTGCGGCTAATGTGCGAAAGTCGATTGCAAACTGAGCCACCGAACGCTGTCCTTGTCTCAGATTCCACAATTTCGGTGTTATTTCTGTTTCGTTGAATCTGGTGCCAAATGTTTGTTCGAACTCTTCAATGAACTGGTCAAAAGGTGTTAGCCAGATAGCTCGAAAGCTATATTTGGCCTCGGTCCATCTTAATGCCTTATCTCTAAGTAACCTAATAATGTAAGATATTTTAGACGCATCGTCTACGAAGGAATGAGGAGCACGAGCAAAAACTAGCGAACACTGCAGTAAAAACCCAGCACACTTACCGATTTCGCTGGCGAAATGTTTGGGAGTAGGCGACGGAACCTCGCGGAAATATCCGGAAGTGATGATGCGGTGGAGGCGGAAGCGGAAGAGGATTCAGCGGCATGGGGAATTAACGACGAAAGTTTTTGATGAATATCTTGAGCGAGGATTGTTAATTGGTCAAGACGACCGGTTTCTGACTGTTGTCTTTCGCAAAGTGCATTTATCATAGATTCATGTCGGGCTAAAGAAGCTGCTTCGGAATTTTCGGTTCGGGGAGAGGAGTCCGCCATCTTGGATGTGATCCTCCGAACCCACATAAGATTTACCCCGAATGTTGCAAAAAACAATAAATGGGGTATGGGACAGGAAGTGTCCCATATTCAGAGGAAAGGGCGGCATTGGGCTTACTGGGTGGGTCGAGGAGGTACAGGCCTGTATGAGGTTACGCCATTTGTCCACGGCTGATCAGGCCTTTTTATTTGACCATTTAGAAGGGGAGGCATGTGACCAAATTAAGTTTCGACCTACCACAGAGGGTGAAGACCCTGTCAAAATTATAGCCATCTTAAAGAAACTGTATGGTTGTTACGAATCATATGTAGCACTTCAGGAAGCATTTTTCTCTTGTCACCAGCGAGAGGGTGAAACGCTACAGGAGTTTTCATTGGCTACAATGAGTCTGGTGGAGGCTGTAAAATCCTGTGCTCCTAGAGATTTTCAAAATACAGAAATACTGTTGCGTGACCAATTTGTTGAGCACGTGTTAGATGGGGCTCTTTGTCGTGAGTTAAAGCAGTTTGTGAGTGGGAAGACAATAGCCACCTTGCTTGAAGTTAGAGCCAAGGCACTTTGCTGGGAGCTTGAGGCCAAGTAGCGTACCTGGTCTAGGATCTTCTGTTCTTTCCACATTTGGGTCTCAATATGGGATGCAGAGCTGTTCTCAAGGGGCTGTCGGTTCATACCCACCCTTTGAACTGAGTCAACTGAGAAACATGTTACAGCAACAGCAATCACAGCTTGACCAACTTACCCAGAGTATAGCTTGTTTGCAGAAACCCAGCCAGCAGAGTCGTTCCTGAAACTCAATCATCTGTAGGCGCTGCCAGAAAGCCGGTCATTTTGCCAGGGATTGTGATGGGGTTCATGTTCAGGTGCATGCCCAGAGCGCAGACTCATCCTTCTTTTTTAAAAAAAGTAATTTATTTAAGTAAGAATAAACAAAAACAAAAAGCTGGCATGGCAGCAAAGAAAACAAATACAAAATCCAAAATGGCCAGGCAAAACGAGGCGAGGCAACGCAAGGCAAGGCAAGGAAACAACAAACATGGCATAAGGAATGGAATGGAATGACCCAGTGAGGCATGGAGAAAAAGAGACTGGCTTTAAAGGCAGAGGGAGAGATGACAATTGGTTTCAGCTGTGAACATGAGGAAGAGCAGGTGAGGTGGGCATGGCAGGCGTGATTGGAAAGTTACTGGGGAGGAGTGACTAGTGGCAAGAAAGAACACAGAAACAAGAAATACCAAACAAATAACAGAAACAAAAACACCAACATTCATGACAGTGGGATCAGGAGAAACTGCAGTCCTGTCACTGGCTTCATCTTAGGGCTGCCAATGGCCTTGCTATTCCCTATATCGGTTATTTAGAGTTAGACATCGAACTCTGTGGTAAACTTGTTCCCCAGTGTGGGGTGCTGGTGGTCAAAGATATCCCTGGTGGTGTGTCCGTGCAGGCTCCAGGTGTTTTGGGGATAAATGTAATTAGTCGTTGTTATGGCGAGCTTTTTAGACACCATGGCGCAACTTTGTTTAACTCACCTGCTGCCTCAACTGCCCCAGATTCCATTAAACAGGCTCTCCGTAGATGCCATCATGCCCCACTCAGTCTTCGAATGATGTTGGTGGTGTAAAAGTATGTAGTGAGAAGGCTCACCATATACCGGGTGGTACACTGAAGACTGTACCAGCCATGTGTTCAGAGAGCTATTCAGGTAGAGTGGTTTTGTTTGAATCTTTGGATTCTGGCCTGCCAGCTGGACTCCTTATCTCACCTTCTTTGATCCAGGTCACAAGGGGGACTGCTTACATTCCCATTGTGAATGTAGGCACTACAGATGTTTTGTTACATCCTCATACCCACATCGGTACGTTAAGTGTTGTCCATGTTGTCAGCTTGCCTGCAGGTGTTCCAGCAATACAATTGGGTATGGCTTCTATAGGCAAGCCAGTTGCTGCTTATTCCGTCCATGAGCAGACAGAGGCATTAGATGTGACTGGTTTGTCAGCTGAAGAGCAGGATGAGGTAAGAGCTTTACTTAACAGGTAAACACGGATTTTTCTGCACATGATGGAGATTTCGGGTGTACCAATTTGGTCACCCACGATATTCCTCTCTTGGATGATACACCAGTCAAACAACGTTACAGGCGCATACCTCCCTCTGAGTATGAGGCTGCTAAGGAGCACATCCATAAATTATTTGAGGCACAAGTAATTAGGGAAAGCAGCAGCCCATATGATAGTCCCATTGTCCATCCATCCATCCATCCATCTTCTTCCGCTTATTCGGGGTCGGGTCGCGGGAGTAGCAGCCTAAGCAGGGAGACCCAGACTTCCCTGTCCCCAGCCACTTGGGCCAGTTCCTCTGGGGGAATCCCATGGCATTCCCAAGCCAGCCAAGAAACATAGCCCCTCCAGCGTGTCCTGGGTCTTCCCCTGGGCCTCCTCCCGGTGGGATGTGCCCGGAACACCTCAACAGGGAGGCGTCCAGGAGGCATCCTAATCAAATGCCCGAGCCACCTCAACTGGCTTCTCTCGACGTGGAGAAGCAGTGGCTCTACTCTGAGTCCCTCTCGGATTACTGAGCTTCTCACCCTATCTCTAAGGGAGAGCCCAGACACCCTGCAGAGAAAACTCATTTCAGCCGCTTGTATTCGCAATCTTGTTCTTTCGGTCACTACCCAAAGCTCGTGACCATAGATGAGGGTAGGAACGTAGATCGACCAGTCAATCGAGAGCTTCACCTTTTGACTCAGCTCTCTCTTCACCACGACAGACCGGTACAGTGCCCACTTTACTGCAGATGCTGCACCAATCCGCCTATCGATCTTACGCTTCATTTTTCCCTCATTCGTGAACAAGACCCTACGATACTTAAACTCCTCTACTTGGGGCAGGACATCTTCCCCGACCCGGAGAAGGCACTCTACCCTTTTCCAGCTCAAGACCATAGCCTTGGCTTTGGAGGCACTGATTCTCATCACAGCCGCACTCGGCTGTGAACCATTCCAGCGAAAGCTGTAGATCACAGCCTGATGAAGCCAATAGGACCACATTATCTGCAAAAAAGTAGAGACGCAATCCTAAGGTCACCAAAACGGGTCCCCTCAACACCTTGGCTGCACATAGAAATTCTGTCCATAAACGTTATGAACAGAATCGGTGACAAAGGGCAACCTTGACAGAGTCCACGAGAAACAAATCCGACTTACTGCCGGCAATGCGGACCGAGCTCTGACACCGGTCATATAGGGACCTAACAGCTCGTATCAAAGGGCCCAGTGCCCCATACTCCCAGAGTACCCCCCACAGGATTCCCCGAAGGACACGGTCGAACGCCTTCTCCAAGTCAACAAAGGAGCTTTTTAACCACCTCGGTGACCTCAGCACCGGAGATTGGAGAGTCCGACCCAAAGTCCCCAGGCTCTGCTTCCTGAATGGAAGACGTGCCGGTAGGATTGAGGAGGTCTTCGAAGTATTCTGCCCACTGATCCACGACATCCTGAGTCAAGGTCAGAAGCACACCAACCCCACTATAAACAGTGTTGGTGCTGCACTGCTTTCCCCTCCTGGGACGCTGTATGGTGGACCAGAATCGCCTCGAAGCCATGCGGAAGTCTTTCTCCATGGCCTCTCCGAACTCCTCCCATGCCCGAGTTTTTGCCTCAGCGACCATCCGAGCCACATGCTGTTTGGACTGCCGGTACCTGTCAGCTGCTTCTGGAGTCCCACGGACCAAGAAGGCCCGATAGGACTTCTTCAACCTGACAGCATCCCTCACCACCGGTGCCCACCAGCGGGTTCGAGGGTTGCCTCCACGACAGGCACCAACTACCTTGCGGCCACAGCTCTGATAAGCCGCCTCAACATTGGAGGCATGGAACATGGCCCACTTGGGCTCAATGTCCTCCATCTCCCCCGGAACATGTTCGAAGGTGGGAGTTAAACCTCTGCCTAACAGTAGACTCCACCAGACATTCCCAACATACCCTCACAATACGTTTGGACCTGCCAGGTCTGACCGGCATCCTCCCCCACCATCAGAGCCAACTCGCCACCAGGTAATCGTCAGTTGACAGCTCCGCCCCTCTCTTCACCCGAGTGTCCAAGACATGCGGCCACAGATCAGATGAAACAACAAAGTCGATCCCTGAATTGCGACCTAGGGTGTCCTGGTGCCAAGAGCACATATGGACACCCTTATGTTTGAACATGGTGTTCGTTATGGACAATCCATGACGAGCACAGAAGTCCAACAACAGAACACCGTTCGGGTTCAGATCAGGGGGGCCGTTCCTCCCAACCACACCCCTCCAGGTCTCACTGTCATTGCCCACATAAGCATTGAAGTCCCCCAGCAGAACAAGGAAGTCCCCAGGAGGGGCACTCTCCAGTAACCCCTCCAAGGACTCCAAAAAGGGTGGGTAATCTGAACTGCTGTTCGGCGCATAAGCGCAAACAACAGTCAGGACCCATCCAGCCACACATAGGCAGAGGGAGGCTACCCTCTTGTTCGCCTGGGTAAACCCCAATGTACAGGCACCAAGATGGGGGGCAACAAGTATGCCCACTCCTGCTCAGCGCCCTTCACCGGGGACAACTCCAGAATGAAAGAGTGTCCAACCCCTCTCAAGAAGACTAGTTCCAGAGCCAGAGCCGTGCGTTGAGGTGAGCCCGACTATTTCTAGCCGGAACCTCTCAACCTCACACACCAGCTCAGGCTCCTTCCCCACCAGAGAGGTGACATTCCACGTCCCAAGAGCCAGCTTCTGTAGCCAAAGATCAGACCGCCAAGGTTCCCACCTTCAGCCACCACCCATCCCACATTGCACCCGACCCCTTTGGCCCCTCACAAAAGTGGTGTGCACATGGGAAAGGGGACCCATGTCACCTCTTTGGGCTGTGCCCGGCCGAGCTCCATGGGCGAAAGCCCAGCCACCAGGCACTCGCCAACGTGCCCCACCTCCATGCTTGGATCCAGAGTGGGGCCCCGGTGACCCGCATCTGGGGGAGGGAACACTGTGTCCAACATTTTTAATCATCATAAGGGGTATTTGGGCTGCACTTTGTCTAATCTCTCACCTAGGACCTGTCTGCCTTGGGTGACCCTACTAGGGGCATGAAGCCCCTGACAGCATAGCTCCTAGGATCATTGGGACACTCAAACCCCTCCACCCTGGTAAGGGTGACCGAAAAGTTTCTGGACTATCTTTTGGGTCATAAGTGTGTTGTCTTTACCAACACCAATCCATTGAGTCATCTAGTTTCAGCCAATTTGGGAGCAACAGAGCAGTGTTGGGCTGCCCAGTTGGCATTATTTGATTTTGAAATCAAATACCGTTCTGGTCCAACTAATAGGAATGCTGACGTATTGTCAAGGCAGCACCCCGTTGGTGTACAGGACTTGGAAATGATGGTCCCTGGTACAGGTCTTCCAGAACCCTTGAGAGAGGTTTTTCAAGGGCAGCAAAGGGAGGCTACCCAGGTGGCTGTTATGGCCCTGCCTAACCATACCACCTCTGAAATTAGTGTTTTTCAGCAGGCTGACCCAACCATACAGGAGCGCATGTATTTTTGGAAGCGGAAACAGCCTCCCACTGCAGAAGAGCATCAACAGGTATCCCAGCCTGTTTTGGTGTTACTTCGGCAGTGGGATAGGTGTCAGGATTCAGGTTATTTTTCTAGTTGAGCAGTTTGGCGACAGACAGACACATGAGACCAGGACGTAACGGTAAGTGAGTTTTTTTACAGTGAGTGAAGGTGCGAACAGGAACTGGAGTTGGGACCTGGGAACGGAAGACGAGGAAAGTGAGTGAATATCTTGGTCTTGAAATGTAAAACAACGTAATTTTACTGGCGAATGTTCTTACGGAGAGGCTGGTAGTCCACAGCTTGGAGGGGAGAAAAGGCGGTAAGTATTTCTTCCAGATGGAGTTTGATGGTGTTTTCCCAGAGGACGGCAGGTGAGTATCTCCTTTTGGTTTGCAGCGGTTTTTGCAGACAGACAGGCACGGGTGAACAGGTGAGAACTTAGCTTAGCTGTGTTTCCAGGACGTAGACCAGACTGGCTCCAAAGTGACTAGGTAGTCCTGAGGCAAAAAGACAAAGACAAAGACAAAAACAAAAACGTAATTTACAACAAGGGTTTTCTTATCTCGAGATTTCACAAAGGCTCTGCACGTTTACCACTTGGCAAGTAATGCTCCAGCGCTGGTCTGGTTCCCACCACAGCCTTGAGTACACCTGGTTTCCTGATGAGTCTGATCAGCTGCAGGTGAGGGAGGAGTGGTGACGAGATGTCGATCACCTGCCCAGGACGGCCCACCAGGAAGTACTCACACACATCACAAAAACTCCACAATCACCACATAGTGGAGGGTAACCAACCTACCCTTGAGTCGGGTGACCCACAATCCCAGTCGCAATGTCTATCTGGCATTTCCACTTGTGTGCGATTGGAGCCCTTAGACCGTTTATCCAGTTTTTCTGTGGTCCCAAGTGAACCAGTTCTACGTCGGTCAGCAAGGTCGACCACAGGTCAGCATTCCAATATTAACGACCTTCCCAGATCAGCAGGTGAACTTCCACGGGCTATCAGCTTTCCTGATCCAACAGCCAGTTCCATCTTCATTCTCTTTAGGCCTTGGAGCTGAGTCGTCGGCGACAACACAAAAAGGGGGGGATAGAATGTGGCAGGAAGTAGGCGGAGACTCCACCTTCTATCAGGGTAATTGCTCGGTCTGTCAATAACATTTGAGGGCACTTAATATAACAGCGCCAGTGACTGCATATTGGCACTAGCTGATTGATACATCATTCAGCGTTTCTGGGAGTGTGGTCACAGACGCATCACTACGCGCTTCCGTGTGGCACTTGCTGTGTGCCGAGTACAGATAAGTTTCAGCGTATTCATACTCACATTGTGAGTGAAGTTGTTCCTTTGTCAGTGTGCCCTTTTATGTGCTTTTCTGTTTGTGCAGGAGCGAGGAGAAATTGACCTGATCGATCTGTCCACAATCATCACTGCTGCTTTGCCAGAATTGAAACATACCTCAGACGCCCTCTCACCCTGCACCAATCGAAAGTAGCGTTGGACACACCCATGCTCTGACCGGAGAAGGGGGGGGGGAGTGATGGCCTCTGTTCAGCATCAGCTTGTGTGCTGCCGGCTGCGACTGGACTTGTTCTTAAATTTTCCTAAATCATTTACTTGTATTTTATACCTGTATTTAGAGTGTTTGTTCTTATTATTTTTTTGTTCTGCAGGTTGGTGAGGAAAGTGCGTGTGGCCTGGATGGTCGCATCCCCTTTTTTTGTGTGATTGCAGTGATCCACGGGTGTGTGACTTCATGGGTGTTTACTGTGATTCTAATTTGGGAGCCTCCTATCCAGGACCCAGGTAAGCCTTGCCAACTGGTTTTTATATAGATAGTAATTTTAATCACCTACAGATTTTTTATTTATTTTGTTTTTAATAAACTTTTATCAACTTGAAACCTTCTCTCCTGCTTATTGCAAACAAACTTGTGTGTTAATTGAATTCCTGGGTGAAAGTCCCAGGTGGCATTGTTGGTAATAAAACTCTCTATGTCACAGCTCCATCTGTTCCTGCCACGCCTCTTGCCACAACCACTTAACTTTCCACAGTCCTACAGTCCAAGCCACGCCCATGTTGCCATGCCCACACAATCACCTTCATCTGCTTCACCTGTTCCTGTCACTATAAAGACCCACAGCTCC
>NC_051450.1:5681613-5693438 GCF_001649575.2 Kryptolebias marmoratus | reverse complement strand
CTGGTAACGACACCTCGCCTGCACCTGGACTTTCCCTCTCGCCTCAGCTCCTTTCAGACAAGCCTGTCTGCAACTAGTAACCAAGCCAAGAAGAACTTACCTGTTCCTGTTCCGGTTCCAGTCCACGACGGTCACGTGAGTGTCCTGTTTAGAGTCACAGGTCCCGCTCCTGTCCAGTCCACAATAAAACTTCGTCGTTGTGTTGCGAGTTTGAATCCTGTCAAGTCCTGCCTTGTCACTCTAATATCATTGTGTAATTTTAAAACCACCGTTTGCCACAATAGCATGGTAGGGAGAAGTCTATGTTTTGTGTATTCCCAGGTTTTGACAAATCTATTTAATTAGCTCAAAATGACATCCCTGGTCAGCATGCAGGCTTTGAGGAATACTGTGAAGGCTAATGAAATCGTCAAATAATGTGTGTTGAACATGAAACAACTCCCTTTAAATTTAAAGGCTGTATTGGTATAACAGTTTGTACAACAGGGACAGCTGGTGGATGTCCCAATTTTTGACACAGAATGAAATGAACGAGTTTGGGAAACTTCCTCCAAAAATGTTTGAGCTCTGGTGAAGTGGGTTTGATCTTTTCAAGTGGGGTCTATTGTTTGTCAGCACCCACTGACCAACAGTTTTCAATATGGGGTCTTCATTTTCTGCTTCTGTGACGTTGTCACAATCTTATCTATTCAGAAAATGGGCATCAGTGGGCAAAGCTGGGAAATGATCTGCAACACAAGGGGTTAGAACTCTTGCATAAAAAGGAAAACATGTTGGAATAGAGTTGAGGTTCTGCTGAAATTTTGATATCCGTGTCATTATTGGTGTGTGAACAGTTTATGTCACAACAGAAACTAGGCTCATCTGGATGGTTGGAGCCCCAGAGGTTATCCAGTCATTGTCATAATGTAGGCTTTGCAAGGTTCAGAAAACACTTTGACCAAGAAGTGTTAGAACTGCTTTTATTTTGTAAACAATGGTGAACAGGAACAGTAATAGAGGTTAGTATTTGGCTAGTAGATGTTGATTTTCTTAAATGTTACGAAAGCGACAACGCTATGGACAACTTTGGCAGTGTTGTTGCTGTTTTTTAAACTTATGGGGATTCTCCTGAGACTTCAGGAAGAGAGGCGCGGTGGAAGAAATGCTCTGGATGCTGCGATTGTTGCATGGAGTAGGACAGCTGTTATCTGCCGGAGATTTCAGGTTTTACAGCGCCTTCAGCTGGGGGACAGACAGCATAAATGTTTCGGGGTAAGCTAACACTGTTGTCTATAGTCCTATTAATTGTCTATTGTTGTTTTCTTTGCTCTTCTTACGCTTCAATCTGACCACACCCACGACCAATGAGTGAACAGGAGCTAAGCTTGCGTCACCAACAAAAGATGGGCCGGCCCGCTGGCCCTACTCCAAAGCTGGGACCAAAAAAAGCAGGGACCGGCCTCAAAAAATGCTGGTGGAAACGCGCACAAAGAAAGCCAAGTAGAGTGGAGCCGGGACCTTTAGCGCTGGTGGAAAAGGGGCATGTCATAGCCTCTTCAAAAGTTCCCACATTTAACCTTAAGCTCCTGATCCAAACCGTGATGGACAGGGACAGTTTCATATACAGTGCCTATAAAAAGTATTTTACCCCTTTGGATGTTTTATGCTTTTATTGCTATCATAAATGAATCATGGTAAATAAAAATTGTCATTCTATACAAAAAAAGTTAAATCTAGGGTCAACAATCCAATCTTGTCAGAACAACTTAAAGGATCATGCAGATTGGTAATGTTAAAGGTATAAAGGTTCATTCATTACACCCCCACTAATAGCGAATGGGTTAGATGTCTCACCCCTCACTAGTTTAATTTAATTTAATTTGTTATTTTGGGATGTTTTTTTGTTGTTTGTTTTTGTTTTTTAAACTGTCTGGTGGTAACTTTAACTTGTCCTAATTTAAGCTTTAGTAATTGGCTTCATTTAAGTAGTACATGTCTTGTAGGCTAATTTTAGGAAATTTAAATTTCACCATGAGCAGCATAGTAAAATTTAATTGTGACAGTACACTCTGTTTTAAACCCATTAGTCTATACATTGGCGAAACAGCGGAACAGTGGTTAGCACTGTCTCATAGCAAGAATGTCACAGGATCGCCTCCTGGCCTTTTTGTGTGGAGTTTACGTGTTGTCCCCATGCAAGCTTGGGATTTTTACAGATATTCTGGTTTTCTCCCACTGACTAAAACATGCATGCTAGGTTAATTTGTAACTGTAAGAGTGTGAATGGCTGTCTCATTTGTTTCTATGTGGCCCTGTGATGAACTTAAGACTTGTCCAGGATGTATCCTGCACCTCACACAATGACTGCTGGAAATTGGAAGAGCTTAAGAAACTTTTTTTGTTGTTCTTTCTTTCAATTTCTTTTAATTGTTTTATAATTTTAAGTAATTTTGTCTTTTTTTTCTTTTAGTATTTTTTCCAGGACACAATGGACGTAAGTAAAAGTGTTATTATGAAGAAGACAGGAAGTTCAGACAGTTTCTCAGGATGACTTGTCTGCAGGAGGGACATAATATTGGTTAATGACTGGATTAGGCCTAACAGTATGAAATTAATCTTGACTTTATTTACTTTAATTTGGATAATGTACTTATGAATATCATTTTTTTTGCAGGTTTACAGAGGAGGCAGATTCCAAGAGTGCATGGTGGCAAGGGTGATGGTGAGGAGCAGCGATGAAGAGTAGTAGTGATTCTTCAGGTGAGTAGGCTGAGCTGACTTGTCCTTATTTGAGATAGAATGCAGGTTTGCTTCAGAGGATGATTGAAGAAATGTATCCAAGCAATAAGCAGATTTCTCACAAGAAATGATTACAAGAGGAGCACAAGGAAAAAATACTGGCAAGTACTTAGGAAAATCTAGTTGGCAAAATCTCAAGAGGGACATGACGAACCATTTTGAAGCTTTTTCTTTTCTTTATATATCTTTTTTGCATTTTGTGATTATAATTATTATACACAATAAAAACTTATTAATTTAAGAATATTCTATTTTTAGAATTTAGCTGCAGTTGTACTTTGGTTACTTTATCACCCACCCCCTGCCCCTTTTATCTCCTATACATCTCCGGCACCAGCATCTTTTCAGAAACTGTCTGTTTTTGTTTCTCTTTCACCAAATTGGATTTTAATGAATTCTGCAATGAATAACCAAGCGAGAAATTATTTTCCAATATCCTCCCATGATATCCCCCTCTCCCTCAGTATTAGTGAAATTAATACTTGGAGCGTGCTGAAGGTGCTGCATCAGGTGATGTACAATTTGATTAAGAGTTTAGAGTTCTCAGCAAATCAGGTGTTCATGCACAATCAAGCTTTCGTTTTCTTTCTTAATCCAGGAGAAAAAAAAGAATCCCTCGAGCACCAAGCGGAATACTAAATTACCAGAATTTGATTAGCATACTAGGGCAAAAGCCTTTGCCACTCCCACCCCCACCCCATCCATCTCTGGTAGCTTTTTGAGGGACACAACAGTCCTTTATGTTGTGGAGCTGATTTAATGTTTGCATTGTGTGAGGGTAAAATAAATACAGATTTAATATGTATTCCTTTGTGACTCTGCAGTGTTCTTATGCAGCAACATAAGAAATAGTTTGCATGCCTTGCTGTATGGATTATATTCTAATATGCAGTTAAAGGAATACAGTATTTCAGTCATTTTTTGAAGTAGGGTTCAATGACTATAGCGAGACTACACAAAGTCCAGTTAATATTTTGTCACATAAAAGGCAGTTTTATTATTGTAATAACCTTTTTTCTGAGTTTTTTTGTGTGTGTGTTTTTTTTATGTCTGTCAGTCAGCAAAATATGTCATGAACCAGTGGACAGATTTTATTGAAACTCTCAGAAAGTAAGCACTGAATGTACCTCTACAAATGAATAACTTTTAGAGTCAACCCAATTTAAGATAGTCGCTACAAACAACTGACCTTAGGAAACAAAAAATAATAATAATAATAAAATTTGACCAGTTGTACAAATATTGAGCTAAAAGTTGGTATCGTATTAGCTGAGTATTATCCCCAACACATGCACATGTACAACTCATTAACTCCTGGAGTCTAAAGTTAATCATAAAATGATAAAAATCTTGTTTAAAAATAAACACTGTTACTTTACCTTAACAGATAAACAAAAGTATGAAATGTGAATTATTGAATATAAGATTTCTCCTAAGTCTCGCTTAGTTAATGATTTGCTAACTGGTCACCACATTGATTTGTTTGGTCTTACAGAAACCTGACCACAGCACGAGGATTTTGTTTGTACACTGCCTCCCTGAAACCTGGCTAACAGTGAAGTACACAGATACTAATCTTTGAACACTGTGGCAAAAGAAAAGATGGCAGAGTTGCGATGCTTGGTAATACCAGATGGTGCAACCCAGGGCATGTTGCAGTGAAAGAGACTGTGTAACAGCAGCATTGAGCTGGTGGTGGTTGGTCTCAGACTGTATTACATGACAAGAGACTTCTCCCACACCATCATTGTTTATGCTTACATTCCTCCAAGAGGGCTCAATGAGACAGCCAGAGGTGGGTAGAAATGCGTTACATTTACTCCGTTACATTTACTCAAGTAGCTTTTTGGGGAAATTGTACTTGTGAGAGTATTTTAAATGTTAAAGACTTCTACTTCTACTTGGGTAAATTTTAGGAGAGAAAAACGCAACCTTTACTCCGTTATTATGGGCTTGGTGCCGATCGCTACCGTTACTTTTGTCTTAAGTATATAAAAACTTTTGCAGCAAAATATTGTTAGTTTCTTTAAGATCCTTCTTTTTATTAGATGTACATACTGATTTAAATCCAAGCAATAACGTGTCTCATTGGTAAATACATGTTTTTGTTACCGCTGTCGCGCTCACCCCCTTTGACCCATGCGCGGGCTACAGCACTTCGATTGAAAGTCACAAGTGGTTGTCTGAGAATGGGATAAGATGTCTGCCAAATCATCAGTTATAAAATTCGGCTATTTAAATCACAAAGAATATATTTGTAAAGCAGCATTGAGAAAAAAGCATACAGCACAATGTAAGTTCTGCAGTGCTTCACTATCAGAGATGGTGGGGACTACGTCCAACTTTTATCAATACCTTGAAAGGAAGCACAAAGAAAGGTAAGCTATGTGTAAAAGTGATGTTAGGAAAGCTAGCTAGTTAATGTTAGCAATCTCCTCGGTATCAAAATTCTTCTACCCGGCCATCACACAGGCATTATCTCAATATTAGCTACACATATTAGGTCAGCTAAAGTTATATATGTACTTTATGTTTTAGGGTAAATGTTCTCCTTTCTTGTCAGCTATTTGCCACCTAGCTTGATGCACAAGTTATTGTCACCTAGTAGTGTTTGTAAAACATGTTGGACAATACTGATTTGATTTAATTTAAAGAACATGTTGATGATTACAGCTTTCCTGACCAGGTCTCCGTATTTCTGTCGGCTTCATGAGTGGATCGCAGCACATAGGGGGAAGCAGAGCAAAAATAAAAGTCTGAATAGATAATCGTAATATTGTCATAGATTTCATTAATGTAGGTGTTTTGGGGGGTTTTTTGGGTTGTGGGTTTTGTTGATGTCTTGTCACTTTCATTTCCCCAGTAGTTTTCCGGTGATGCCTGCCACGCCCACCTCACCTGCTCCTCGTAAGATTCACAGCTGTAACCAATCATTCATTTCTCCCTCAGTCTTTAAACCGGTCTCTGTTTTTCCATTCTTCACTGGGTCATTCCTCTCATTTTGCTCACGTTTTGTTACCTCTCTCCATGCCTTGTTTTTGCCCTGCCTTCCCCTTTAGGATTTTTGTGTTTGTTGTTCGTTGCTGCCACGACAGCCTTTTGTTTTGTTTATTTTTACTTTAATAAATTACTTTTCTTTTTAAAAATGATTAGTCTGCGTTCTGAGTTTGCCTCTGTCTCCCCGCCTACTGACAAATATATTCCGGTTCTTGTCTAATACTTCTCATGAAGGAGCGACATGAGACTGATGTGGACGTTTCTACCTATGTTTATTAGTAACCATGATAACATAACATTGTCATGGTTAAGTTCTGTAACGTAACCATGGCAGAACATAATGGTTCTGTCAGCATGTGCTGGTAGGTATTAATAACCCCACTGTCTCTAAAGCTGTATGTGTGTATATATATATATATATATATATATATATATATATATATATATATATACAGTGGTGTGCACAGACATTTTGGGGGACAGGTGCTCAAGAGAGAATGTTATACTCAGGATCAGGTTCACTGGTGGTAACACTGAGAGTACTGAATGGCAAGAGGTCCAGTAGAATAACGGGAGGGGGATGACCATCAGAAGAAACAGAGCGGAGGATTGGCTCAGCAGACACAGCAGGTAAGTCGCAGAGACAGAAATTTGCTTGTGGTCAGACAGACGAAGGTTGGTACAGGGAAAGCAGAGAGTGATGAATGAATCCAATTGGGCAGGCAAAGAGTCCAGGTCCAAGATACAGGCAGGGGTCGTTGTCCAGTTATCAGTCCTCCAGCAGTAATCCAACAGGGGCAAGGCACAAAGAGAAATCCGGGGGGGCGTGAGCAAGGTCAAGGCACAGGAGGTCAATCAGGAATCGCTGGAAAACTACTGGCATTAGGCTTTCAATAATCTGGCACAGGAGGAGAGAAGAGGAGGAGGATATATAGGGTATGGGCCAGGTGTGGGAGAGACAATCAGGGAAGGGACGCAGGTGACTAGAATGAGCATGATTAGAGATGTGGCAAGGCAAGGCATGGCATGAGAAAAGACAGACATGATCATCACACTGTGCTGTATTATTAATTAAATACTTGTTTGTTTGTTTTTAGTTTTTTGTGACATCATAAACACAAACTATACAGTGTTGTAACAAATTATACTGCACAATATAGAGAAACAGAAAATGAGTCTGTTTCTTAAACTAAAGCTTAACAAAATGTAATTGTGTTACCATCTATCAATTGTCCTTAAATTATGATTCTGTTACATATATGGAGTAGGGTTACAACTTTTTTTTTGCAAATTCAATTTCCTGCATCATATTTCAAAGAACTTTTATAATTAGAATACAAAAATGCATTTTTTTCACTGACTCCTTAAAAAAAGCTCACCCATAGGACTTTATGAAATTTTACAATGGAGCATAATGGAATGCGGACAAGATTTTTTACAACAAATTAGCATCAGCCAATTTTTCATCACCAAAAGGCTTTTAAACACTTTAAAGAGTTAATCCAAGGGTACTCAAGAGTTTCAGTTTTATTTTTCAGTCCACGTTTCAGTACCACTTTCAGTGTTCACATGGTGTTGCAACTGCATTGGCTAGCAGAACGTTATTCAACACCATGTCTTTCAAGAGAAGCCAAGTGGTCGTGTCAAAGAACAAAGAGACATGGATGAAGAACTTTGCCGAGTTCCAGTCTAGATCCTCAAGAGGTCATGTGCCCATTCAGGAATCCTCATTTGCTAGCATGATTCAGATGCCCTCCAAGGAGCAGATTGTGGGGCATTACAAGTTTCTAGAGAAGGAAGTGAAAAGCAAAAAGGTGAGAGCTGCTGAATTGTCAATGGAAGTGACTCTTTTGTGGAGAGAAAGACTTAATTTCACATTCATTTCAGAACAAGCAATTCTTGCAAAGATTGAAAAAGTGCTTCAGCTATATGACAAATGTTGTAGAAAAGGAAAGTTTGAACCGCTCAGAGAACTGTTTGACATAACTAAAGTCAGTGGTGTGTGGCTAAATTCTGATGACAAGGAGCTATATAACAAGCAGATTCAGAGCAAAGGCCAGGTGGGCTATTCAACAGGCAAGCTTGCAAATAAGAAGAACATTCATCCGTCCAAGAGGAGATCTTCTAAAGCTGCTGGAAGTTATAATGTAGCGGCAATGAGCATTGTATCAGTCTCCAAGGAATCCATCAGAGGATGACACTGAAGAGGTTGATGATGGTGATGACGACACAGATTATAGGTATACAGAGCAGAAGATTACGCAGAGCTCTCTCATGCCTTGCAACCATAAAAAACAGCCCTGAAATGTTTGGAAAAACATTGGAAGTGTGAGCCCTCATGTTTGGCCATAAGCAGGAGCAATCAATGCTGTGACCGTGCCATCAAGATCATGCAGGAATTGCATGCCAACTTGCCGTTGAGATTCATTCTTTCCAACAAGTGCTGCTGAATGTCTTCACTGTTCACTGAGTCTGCTCACTGCGTTTAAATACCTCATTAAGTGCATTTTTCAGAATAAAGTTACTGCATTTAAATGACAGGATTTCTGGAAATCCAAGGAAAATTCGGTCCAGCGAGAAAATTTCATATGCATCCATGGGTGAAGTTTTTTTGTCCAGTACCAGAAAGAAATTGATTTTCATCATTTTCTAGCAAAAGTTCCTCACTTTATGATGCAGGACACAGAGGTTGTAAAAAAGTTGTAACCCTAATATGGAGCAGCTGTTTCTCAACCAAAAAGCTATCAATTGAAATCCTTGCAGTACAGCTGAAAAAGCAGCAGCTTGGACAGTACATAATCTTAAAGAGAGTTCCTGGTAAAATAGTGTGCCTTAAGGCGCAACAAGTGGAGTCTACACTCAAGAACCAGAATTGGAAAGATGTTACAAAACAAGTCTACAACTCTATCACAGCTTAAAAGAAAAAAGAAGAAAAATAAACAGTTGAAGACTGTTTTGTTCTGTAGGGAGTATGATCATGTCCATTGGCCTCGGTGTTGTAACTAACTGTTCATTTATTGTGATACAGTGACAGAATTGCGGGAACCAAAGTAGTAGAAACTAAAGATGGTTATAAAAAATGGGAATTCAGCATTGTGTCTTATTCTTTATTTTCAGATGTCTAGTAATATTGATTTACTGGTGTTAAATTAATAAAGGATACATGGGTTTATATTAAGTAAGGTGTTTTTTCTTGGGTTAAACATTGTACATACTTGCATACATTTAATGTGGTTTAGAGATTAATCTTTTTGTTTTTCAACAATGGGGTTAACTTTAACTAAAGTATACATATAATACAAAAATAATTATAATTGTAATATAATTATAATAATTGTCCAAAGGTGCTTAGTGTACATACAGAGTAAGTAGAAATAAAATGAAACGCTAAGACTACAGAAAATATAATATTCCCCACAAGAACACAAGAAAAATATTCAGTTTAATTTTGACTTTTCTCTCATTTTAAGTGACATTCTAAGTCTCTACTTCCACCTATAAATAAAAGTAATTTTTGCACTATTCTAGCTACAGTGGAGTGAAATTTCAGGTCCAGGCAAAGAACTCTAAGCCCTGTTTACACGACACTGTTTTTCAGTAAAACTGGAACATTTTTGTTGAGCTTAGGCCATTCATGTACACAACAACAGCAACCAGATTCTCTGACCCGAAACGTTTTGAATCCAGGTTTCAGAGTGGAGGTTTTTGGAAACTCTCTGAATTGTTTAAAGGGGAACCGCAACTTATGTGAAATCACTCATGCACACTACATTAAGTGAAGTGAAGTCAAGTTAAATTTATTTATATAGCACTTTCCAGCAACAAGGCGATTCAAAGTGCTTTACAAAACAGAAACAACAATCAGGTACAGAATCAAATACAGATAAAAACATCAAAATCAAATATAGAAATACAGTAATAAAAAACATCAATAATGTATAATCTAAATAAAATATAAGATAATCTAAATAAAGTCATAAAACTAAACATATCTAAACATGAGCTAAGATAGTCAAAATAGTAGCTAAGATAACTACTCTACTCTACTCAGCTTGCTTTGCGCGTGTTTCCATCGGCATTTTTTCGAGGCCGGCCCTACTTCTTTGGTCCCTGCTTTAGAGTAGGGCCAGCCGGGCCGGCCCTGCTCCATGGGTGGCGCAAGCTTAGCTCCTTTTTACTCATTGGTCGTGGGTGTGACCAGACGCAAGCATAAAGAGCGAATAGTAGGAATATAAACAACAGCATTAGCTTACCCTGCAACGTTTATGCTGTCTGTCCCCCAGCTGAAGGTGCTGTAAAGCCTGAAATCTCCGGCGGATAACAGCTTTCCAGCTCCGCGCAACAATTGCGGCATCCAGAGCATTTCTTCCACTGCGCCTCTCTTCCTGAAGTCTCAGGAGAATCCCCATAAGTTTAAAAAACTGCAACAACACAGGACCAAAGTTGCGCTTCCGTTGTTCACACAACTTGCGCCAAGTTTTTGTAGCACACCACCACCACCACCACCGCGGCCCCGCCCCCCCGCAACACGAAAAGGCGTTCCTCTGCTATCGACCAAACTGGCTGGTGTAAACGCAATGCATTCTTTATAGAGCCGAGCCGAGTAGAGCGGAGTAGAGCCGGACTTCTGAATTAGAGCCTGTGTAAAAGGGGCATAATAGTACCAAAGGCCCGCTAAACAGCCAACATGAAAAATGCTAAGATAACTAAACTAAAACATGATAATGCTAAACTAAAGGTACCAAGAGGCTAACTAATAGTACTAAAGGCCCGCTAACAGGCAAAATGAAAAATGCTAAGATAACTAAACTAAAACATGATAATGCGAAAACTAAAGGTACCAAGAAGCTAACTAATAGTACTAAAGGCCCACTAACAGAATTGCTAAGATAACTAAACTAAGGACGTGAAGGAAGGGAGGGAGGGGGTGCAAGTGGGGTGAAAGAGACGAGGCAGATATGGTGGAAAGTGTGTGTGTGTTTGTAGAGACGGTGGAAGACGGTGTGTTGTGTGTTGTATGAATGTGTGTGTGTGTGTGTGCGTGTGTGTGTGTTTGTAGAGAAGTCCATGAATCACGTCAGAGAGGCCATTGTCTTTGATAATATGATGGAATGTTTATCAGCCAGCCCAGAGCAGATCCACAGATGTCCTTAGGCAAGGGAGTGGGCAGAGCATCTTGTTTACATAAAATCCAGGTAGAAATTGAAGATGGCTGGCCAGACAAGGCCAGGCATAAGGGAGCCAGATTCACATAACAATAATTTTTTGGGGTCAGGCCGACTTGTGTTTTCCGTATGCCTTGAAAGTCTTGCTGGTGCTTCTCAATGGCGAATCCAAACAGCCAAATTCCAGGTCCATTCCGCCTCTTCCGAGTGAGCAACTTTCTTCAAGATTTATCCCATTTCATTCCTGAGTCCAGGAACCACATTTAGCCTATGATCCTGTAAAAGGATCACATCCAACTTGCGATTCAGCTCCCGTAACATCACAGTCTGAGTGTAGATCGCCGAACCCATAAAACTAATTTGACGATATGTCAGGTAACTGCCTAATCCAAACAGGAGAAATCCTGTTATCAAATAAGCTGGGTAACAATTCATATGCCACTAATTACATGTAGAAGCATACATTTGCTCTTATGGCCATATTTTGAAGCTACACGTATTCTCTGTTGGATAGGAGGACTTCATTGCTTTAGTAGAACATTTCTGTAGTTCATTTGGTGATAGAACTGGTTACATTAATTTCTCAAGCATCTTTTGTTCATTTTAGTGAGCATATACACTTCTGATCAAAATCTTAAGACCAGTCAAAAAATTGCAAGAACTATTGGATCTTAAGAAGGTTCTAAGTAGAGGTTCACAATGTTAAAAGAAGAAATCGGTGCAAGAGACAAGAACTTTTGAATTTTCTGCAAACTGCATTTACGCTCAAACATGATTTTTTCAGCTGATCAAAAGTTTAAGACCATAGTCTTTAAAAACCAAAAGCTGTGCAAAAATCTGGATTCCATGTCATTTTCTGTCAAGTCTTTACACTGTCAAGAC
>NC_051450.1:5679342-5680694 GCF_001649575.2 Kryptolebias marmoratus | reverse complement strand
TGGGGGGTTTTCTGGGTTTTTTGAGCTATGGTCTTAAACTTTTGATCAGCTGAAAAAATCATGTTTGAGTGTAAATGCAGTTTTCAATTAATTCCCCGCTCAAAGGTTTTTGTCTCTTACGCTGATTTCTTCTTTTAACATTGTGAAGCTCTACTTAGAACCTTCTTAAGATCCAATAGTGCAAAATGCAAATTCTTGCAATTTTTTAACTGGTCTTAAGATTTTGATCAGGAGTGTGTTGTGCTCAACAAGAACATTTTCCATAAAGATTTTACCAGACTTTTTCTGGTTATAGTTAATTTAAACTATAGAACAGTCACTGGTTACTCAGGTTTATGAAGATGACTCATTTCATGTGACATATTTGGTAATTTGTCACGATATACAACAGTTTTATGGTCCAGATGTTATTTTGTGATGAAAGTAAAGAATGATGAAGTGAGGACAAACATATAGTGAACACTGTGTTGGACTCAAAGTTCAGCTCAAAGGCTGCTTGTGAGTCAGTGTTTCAGCTTTTAATCAATCTATAATATTTTTCTTGTTTTAATAATTTTAATCAAATGCATCCTTGTATAAAGTTGTTGTTTTTTCCTGGGTGCTCATGTCCCTGTCTCCCAGAGGACAGGACCCACTAACATATATAGGTGTCCCTCTTTGGCATAAGCTAATTCAATTCAATTCAGTTCAAAAATACTTTATTAATCCCAAAGGGAAATTAAATGTTGACGTAACTCATTTAAATCAAGGAGTTATTATAGATGGTGATGGCTGTGGGCAGGAAAGATCTCCTGTAGCGGTCCGTTTCACAGCTAATCTGAAGAAGCCTTTGACTAAAGAGACTCTGTTTTCCGATGACAGTCTTGTGAAGAGGATGGTCAGGGTTGTCCATGATTTCCTTGATTTTATGCAAAATTCTTCTTTGCATCATCATCTCCAGAGTCATCCCCAGAACAGAACCAGCTTTCTTTATCAGGTTGTTGAGCCTTTTTAGGTCCCTGGCTCTGATGCTGCTGCTTCAACAGATGATGGTAGAGGAGATGACACTCTCATCAACAGACTTATAGAAGATCTGCAACATCTTGCTGGAAACCTTGAAGGATCTAAGCTTCCTCAAGAAGTACAGTCTGCTCTGTCCCTTCTTAAAGATGGCTTCACTGTTGAGTCTCCAGTCCAGTCTGTTGTCTAGATGAACACCAAGGTATTTATATTCCACAACCACCTACACTTCTTCTCCCATGATGGTAATAGGGTTTGGTCTGACCCTGTTTCTCCTGAAATCTACATCATCTCCTTTGTTTTGTTCACATTCAAGATGAGATGATTGTTTCCACACCATGCCACAAAGCGGT
>NC_051450.1:5663177-5678598 GCF_001649575.2 Kryptolebias marmoratus | reverse complement strand
TCTGGTTCAGTCTCTCCAGCTGCCTCTTCACTTGACTTCTAGAAACAGAAAAGTGGGAGGGGGAAGCAAAGGGGGCAGCAGCATCTCCTGATTTGGTTGAAGACAAACTTGTGGAAGCAGAAGAGTCCATGACTGAGGTGGAGGATAAAAGATCTAAGGTGTTACAGGAAAGCTGTGGGTCAAAGGAGGGTGGGATGTCTATTTGGCTGGGGGCAGGAGGGGAGGATGGTGAGCTTGTTCCTGAGCTGAACCTGTTGAAGAATGTGTTCAGCTCATTTGCTCTGTCCAGACTTCCATCTATCCGATCTTCCTTCTGCTTGAAGCCTGTGATCTTCTTCATCCCTGACCACACATCTCTGATATTATTCCTTTGCAGTTGTAATGTAGGAAGTTATGGTGTAGTCAAAAAGTATTTTTACAAAGGCTTCTGATCTTCTGTTTCAAATTCATTAAATTATTCTCATCTGTTTTATTTGAATTGACTGAAAGATAACTTCAAAGACAAAGGTATTTTCTTGTGTGCGTAAACTGGCAGTGAGATTTAGAAAAGTATACAGTAAGTGCAACAGAAAATCTTACCAAGGGTATAAAATTGTAAGACTGTTGTGAAGAAAGTGTCATCCAGCATCTGTAACCCTTTATTATCATGCAGAACATTGATATATCTCATTTATGTCTCATTATTCTGTGTTCTGTTGTTGAAACCAACCTGTAGAGTGTTCATTATTAAACACATTCATCAGACAGAATATGGCTATTCATTTTAAACAGGTATACATACATGATGTTTAATAAATCTCACACTGCTACAGCGAGCAAAAGGTGCCCTTTTTTTCTACTTGAGCACCTGTCCCCCAAAATGTCTGTGCACACCACTGCATGTACAGGTGCATCTCAAAAAAATTAGAATATCATCAAAGTGGAAAAAGCTTTGAGTTTATTTTTTATCTTTCTCCTTCCAGTATTTCTGTACCTTTTTGTTTCTGTTCTAAGTTTTACTGTCAACATTATATATTTGTCTGCTTACTTTTTTTGTATTTTTCCTGTTGAATCTCTTTAGATTTGGAGTTTGCACAAAAGTTCATACTATTGTGTGTTAAATTATCAGAGAAATAACTATATTATGCTGTGTTAAAACCAGTAGTTGACTGTAAAATGAAGCACAGGGACTGAATTCAGATGCTGGCTGTGATAGTATCACTAACACATTTTGTCTTAACATGGGTGAAGGTTCCAGAAAACCTCACAAAGGTGGTATGTACACATGCCATACTGGATGTCATTAGTGTGGAGACATATGTCATAGCGGAGAGACAAAGTAGTGTATAAGCCTCTGTTAGAAATTTTGCCCCTAAAACAGGAGTTACTTGAATCACATGAAAATAGTTTGGCAACAAAAGGAGTGATCTTCACAAGACACAGTGTAAACACTGTAAACTGCAAAAAGACTCACTAGAGCCCTATCCTTTCTGCAATGCAGAAAAACACAAACAAAATCACAGAATTGAACATTAAAAGAGGAATTTACTGTAAAACACAAATCTGGGTTTGTCTTAATAATCCACGATTTTCCAACACCAAACCATATTTTGACTGCTGCTCCAGCCTCCTGTGTCTCCTCTGTGTCTCAATAATGGGAGGAGGAGGAAGAAGGCAGAGAAGGGGAGACACGTTTAGAGAGCTGAAGCAAAAACGTTTGGCCAAGCTTGCAATTTAACTCTGAGCGCAAAGTTTATAGTGTCTAAACAATGGGTATGATTTGCGAGAATAACATTTGAGTAAGTTTTCTTGATTTGGATTAAAAGAAAATGTGATGACATGACCTATTCAGTTTAATAAAAAAGAAGGGCAAGAAAACAAGCCTGACATCAGCAAACTCTTCAGCATGAAAACAAATCAGGAAAGACTTCACAGCTTTGAGTGAAATAATAATTTTTTAGGTAAAAATAAATAAATGAATAAATCAACCAATTCGCAACCTTGGTTGCAAAATGAGTGAGAGACATAGAAATGACGCAAACTTTATAAGGGAAAAATTAAGTGGACTTTTCCACACCATGGTATAGCTTGAAACAGGAAATCGTATGAACCACAATCAAATTTATTTTAGCTTTGAGTTGTTTTAGCAAGTACTCTCTCTGCATCAAGGCCCAGTCTTACTAATGTTTATTTTGAAACTCTAATGAGAACCTCTCTCTGGTTCTTGAAACAGAGATCATTATGACTGCTGTCTACTGTAGGTAAGATTCTGACTACTTATGGGAGCTAAAACATTATTGCCTTGGCCTTTGGGCTATAAATAGGTTTAGTAGTTGTTATTATTATAACAATTTATTGTTACAAACTCAGTTTATTATCAAATGAATTGGTGTCCTGCAAAGGAAACTAATGGACTGAAGTGAGTGATATTAGTATGAAGCTATGTGGAGCTTCAGGAGGTGGTGATGTGGTGGATGTTGGTGTGGGAGGACACCTCGCTAGGACAACCAACATTTAAACAAACTGGAAAACAAGACACTCTGTGAATAAATTAAAATAATCACAATATACTCATAAAATGTATCTAAGTTGTAGAAAACTTATTCATACTTAACTTTCCTCCTCAAAATTAAAAGCAGTCTTTTCCGCAGTGGAAAGCCAATTAGTCCATAAAATTCAGCTGTCATCCTTCCTCTCAGTTCACTGTAATCCTAGGGGAACCGGCCTCCCACAGAGCGTTATTCTGCTGCTTTTTCTCTCCCTAACTACTACGTTCCAGATAATGAGCCGAGGAAAATACAATAATCATCTACAATCGGCTTTTTTCCTTCCAGCATTTGTGAGAACCATGTTCTGGCCTGGCTGGAGATAAGCACCAGCTCCTTTTGACCCAGAAAGAAGTGGGTAAAGAAAATGGATGAATGGATGGATGTTCTGATCTTAGTTTGTGAGCTGAGAGTAAACTAACACACTGAGATGTAAACTAATCTGTGATTTTTACAGCACACCTGCCAAAAGAGTGCAGTGCAAGTAATGTAAAAGCAGAATTAATGGTCAAAAAGCATCAGTTAAATATATTTGCAACAAATCTAAGTCTCATGGCAGGAAAACTTGATCTTGCTGAGCTTGATGAGACCATGAACATAGTGCTGGTCAGACTTTTCCACTTTGGACCCATGTGCTGTATTTCTGTGTCCTTATCCAGGACTAGGTTTAAGTTAGGATTTGAATCAGGTTTCAGTGATTAAGATGAAGGGCTAAGGAACTACTAGTCCACCATCAGACTAGATGGAGAAATAGAGGCCTAGCGTATTTTTAAGCCAGAGTTTTAAACTCTAATCATTACATGTTAAAAACAGACAAAGACATAGCTGTTTTTTAACTCTGCATTAAAATATTAACCATAAACATGACACCCTACCACTGACTAATCACAGAAAAAGAAAAAAAAGAAAAAAAAAAACTAGAGCTAATATAAACCCAAACAAGCTGTACTCTGAGTTGGACAATAGTGAGGTGTTAGTCAAGACTGAGCCAGGTCAATGTGCCAACTTCTTTACAGAATGATGGGAGCCAAAAAGTAATTTTCCCTCCAATAATGTGCTTGTACAGATTATAAATACTGTTTTCTATTTACCTCAGGGAGCAGATCTACAACCTGGGTGTGACCTCACACCCAGCTAAACCGTGTTTGATTGAAACTCAAAAAAACCAGTAGGATGTTGGAAAATCATAAAACAGAGAAGGCCTCAGACATTTTGTTTACCACAGTCCTAGAAAGTGAGAAGATGCCTGCCTGAAGAATGAAGACATGTTCTGGTGCAGATTTTTAAGAACAAGGGGGATGCACAGAGCTTCAGTAACTACAAATGGATAAAGTTGATGAGCCATACCATGAAGATCTGGGAAAGAGTTGTTTAACCAGGTTAGGAGGTGAGGTGATGGTCAGTGAGCAGTCGTATGGTTTATGCTGAGAAGAAACTCTGCAGATGTGACGTTTGCTCTGAGGGTGTTGATGGAGAAGTATAGAGAAGGTCAGAAGAAGGTGCACTGAGTCTTTGTGGGGATACAGAAACCACATGATAGGGGGCCAACAGAAGAACTGTGGATAGCAATACATAATGCACTCTGGTACGTACCAGATAAATGCCCGGTAAGTACCAGGTACGTATTAGGCTGTATTATGTTTTGCTACCAAACTGTAGTTCTGTATGTAGAAATCAAGTGTGGAGGGAAAGGATGTGAGAGTGGTGCTGAATATGTCAGGGAGACAGTAGTCTAGCATTAAGGAACCCCTTTCCTTTAGGACCTCTGACCTACCATCATCTTTCAGCAACTGTTTGGTCTGAAAAGTAATTTTGCTTTGACTGATTCTTGGTATCTCCCTGGAGAAGATCTTTCTTTCTGAGGCTTTCATTTAATCAGTAGAGACAGATTGTTTTTACTTATTTTAAGACTCATGTAGACTTATGTAGAGATAAAATCTGTTCATTTGGTTGTGAAATCTTTTTCAACTTGAAAGATTTATGCTGATGATTTTTAAGTGTGCGTGTATCCAATCAGAAATTAGTCAAATGGTTTAACAAACCTTATTAATCTCGTTGTCATTACATGGAACAGGTCCGTAATCTGAACCTTTAAGCAGGAAAGGTTGATCTCCATCAGTGCTGACCTCAAGGTTTCTGCGAGCGCCACCAATCTGGGCATTTGACTATTTTTTCACATCTTGTTTTAATAACTGGACTGAGACCTCCACTCAGTTCATTTTTGTCTTTGTCTCTGTGTGCTAGTCTCGCCCTTCTTCTCATCGTATATTTTTGTTAACCTAAGTTTAAAGTGTATGTTTTGTCTAGTTTTATTTATAAAGTCCAGTAAATTAAAAGAAAAAAAAAAGTTAAGAAGGACCATTTGCAGCTTTAAGATATAAGTCCAGTTTCCAGAATCACTCTTAGATGTGTGTCACCCACCAACTCCTCATTCCACCAGTTGACAGCTTCCTTTCTTAATGCCATCACTTTGACCCTCCTGGGTGACCTTCTGGGCAAACTATTGACCTCCAATGATTATCAGGTTACTCTTGAGTACCTGCCTTGCTTCCATGGGCCTGATCAAGGATGCACCACCTACCCCAATCCAGCTGTACCATAGTATGGCACAGTCATCATCATCATCATCATCATCATCATCATCATCATCATCATCATCATCATCATCATCGTCATCGTCATCATCATTTATTTTTAAAGCACTTTAAAAACCAAAGTGCTGTACAGGTATAACAAAACTAAAAGAAAACAATAATAATATAAAACAATATGAGAAGTACAACATTTACATAACTGGCAAGGAATTCATTAAAACAACAACAACAGCTGGCCTAATGTTTGTGCTCTCTGGAATTATATGCTTGTGTAAAAAGATGAGTTTTTAAAAGACACTTAAAATCATTTAAGAGCCAGCAGACCTCACAGACAAAGGGAGAGTATTCCAGAGCTGAGGACCTGCAACTGAAAAAGCCCTGTCTCCCCTGGTCACAAACCAAGTTCTAGGAATAACTAAGAGCTTTTGATCTGTAGATCTTAGAGTACTACTTGGAGTGTGTGGTTGTAAAAGGCACAAGCCGCCTCCCTCTGTCGGACCGCCACCTGCTCTAGCTGTCAGGATGGGTAACTCTTTCAAGACTGTGTGACATCATTGTAAAGCTTGGGGGTTCCACTTGTGAAATGTGGGGCTCGAGTTCCCATCTGTGTTTTCAAACCTGTACTCTTGTTAACAAGACTTATTTCTTCTTCTGCTTCCATTTTCCCTGATAAACACTGCAACCTCCTTAGTGTCCCACAGCAGTCTGCCACAGCTTCTACATCACCGACCAAGGAGATAACACCACCCACACAATCACCCCACTTTGGGATTTTGACACAAAAACTCTAAAAACAAGTCATTAACGTTTTAAATCAGAGAAATGGACCACTGGAGTGTTTTTATGATAGTGTTTAACTGAAAGAAAAAACATGAAAACTTTTAATTTTTATGTTTCATTTGATTTCACCTTTAAATACCTGGGGTCAATCTTTCAAAGCAACATGCATAACACAAGAGAGGTGAAAAAGAGAAAGCAGGCAGAATGGAGTGGATGAAGATGAGTGTCAGAAAACTGTGATGAAATGGTAGTGAGACCTGCTGTGATGTTTGGTTTGGAGATGGTGGAATTAGCAAAAAGACAGGAGGATGAGGTGGAGATGGCAGAGATGGTGTTCAGATTTTCACTGGGAGAGACCAAAATAGTGAAGGAGGATCTGCAGAGGGTCGGTGTGACAGAGGAGGATGATGGGAGAGACTCACATAGAGGCAGAAAGTCCACTATGGAGACCCCTGAAGGGAGCAGCTAAAAGGTTTAGTGCTTGCAAGGTGGAAAGTCAACAGAAGCAGAGTAATTTTGAGGGAGGAAATTGGTCGGTGGATAGCATAAGATGGGGCTAAGATCCACTCTAACGAGTGACTTTCCAGAACTGAGCGCCCAATTTAGTTGTAAAGAAAGGTGAGGAATATTTGCTGTTTCCTAACACTGTTTTAAACACTGAGTTAAATTAACTCCCAAACAGTTGTTTAATGATTTAAAAATTGTGTTAGAAGCAGAAACATTCCAATCAAAATTACTGAAAAATCACATTTTGACAGCAATTATGGTTTTAAAAAGGCAGTTCACTCTTATTATTCGGAATGAGCTTCTTAAGACCGTCACAGATTTGACGTTTTTAGACTCAGAGTCGGAAGTCAGACCGAATGAAGAGTAATTTAAGGATTTTTCACTGAAAACAAGTGCCTGCTACTCCTGGAATTAAACATGTAACAGCTGCGAGAATCCAAACATAAAAGTGTGAACTGCATCTTTAAAGAACAAAACACCCCTTTTTGTAAAACACCCCTTTTTGTATGAGAGAAGGAAACTGCAGTTGGCGATCATTTGCACACCACAGTGAGCAACATTTCACACATTTACCATCCAGAAATCACTGTAATAAAAGTATCAAAGGGATTCATGGTGATTTCATGTTTGTCTTGTCATGAAAAATGTGAGAAGGATAATTAGTGCTTTAGAATTTGAGGCTGTAATATTTTGGATCTAACACCTCCTTTACACACAAACACACTCAGTTATCACAGATTGTTAATTAAGGACGTAAACATGCCTTTCACTGCCAATATGTTGATTCCTGATAATGAGTATGCTTGTGAACAGAACCGGGTTCAGGGTTTGGGTGGTGCTGTAGTGACTTTGGTATGGAAATGGGAGCTGCAAAGAGCAGATAAAATCTCTGCCTTTCCCTCTGAATGCCAGGGGCTGTTTGGACATCTGCTGTGCGCCGTGCCGATATCTGGCCTCTCTGAAGCTCACGGGAAATCAACATGCACACATTACTCCTCGCAACATATGCATCAGCTCTGTGGTGAACCCACACATTCATGAATTTAAAGCCACCTTCACCCCCAACAACTGACAGTAAGTAATGCCTCAGAGATCCATTTTGTTTATATTTCTACAGATATCTTCCCAGTTAAAGTTATACAGACATGAAGTGAACCACCTTGTCTTCAGTATAAAGATGTCAGATGTCTGCCTGCCTTACATTTAATGAAAAAAAAAACATCCTGACATTCAAGAATCAGACAGACAAGAATCCATCAGTCAAAAGGCATAAAAACAGACTTTAACTTTGACTCGAGCGCAGCAGCCACAAGATGTGTTCTGTTCAGCCCTCCTGTTCCTTCCACCCACATGAATAACCCAGAGGTGATCAGAAATTCACTGCAACCACACATGTACTCTGGACTGGGTCAGTTCATGTTGATGTTTTCTAAAGGCATTTGAGGACACAGAGAAAGAAAATAACAGAAAAAAGAGAAAGGCAATAACTGTGAATAAATCAGCTTGAAGATGTTTATTATTCCAGGACCAGAACCTTCACAATATGTGCAGGTGTCCTCACGTAGCCATTGGTTCTAACACTGGGCCACTGTGGCTTCTATACGCCTCATTTACAGACTCGTCACTAGTATGTGTGTGGACCAGATGATGTCCAAATCAAATCATTCCCTTTGCCTTCTGGGTCTTATTTGTGCCAGATTTTGAGGAAATACACCCAGAAGGCTCAGTTGTTGAGGCAAGGTGAGTAACATACATAAAGAAGGAACAGTGAACTGATCTGGTTTCCTGGAAAAGAGCTCATGACTGTGGTAACTTCACACACCTTTCCATTTTCGATTTATTTTACCTATAAAAACTGAGGAAAGGATGTAAAGCACGATTCTTGGTTCTGTCAGTCAACCTGGTTATCACCCTAAACCAGTCCAGGAGTGAACTTGCAGTTGCTGTTAAACGGTCCACTGATTCATGATGAGTAACATGTAAATAAAACACCCTACGAGTCACTAAACCTCTGAACTGGTCCCTTTGGGGATCTCCACAGTGGATCATCATCGTCCTCTGTCCCGCCAACCCTCTGCAGATCCTCCTTCATCTCTGAGGTCTTCCTCATCTCCTCATCCATGGCAGCTTTAAATTCAACATCCTTTGTCCAATATATCTAATGTCTCTCCGCTGAACATGTCCAAACCATCTCGGTCTTACATCTCATATTTACCTGTACATTTTGGTCCCTCCCAATAAAAATTATAACTTTTATTCTATCGAAACACTGCCCTCTGGTGTCCAATTTGAAAACTGCAATGTAGAAAGCAACACATTCCCAGGCTGATGTATTGTTTGTGTAACATTACTCCTCCATCTCGGTTTGAAGTGGTCCCAACGACAATCCTAAGGGTTTCACCCCTCTGTAGGTCTGCTTTTGGTGAAGTCTTTCTACTGGTTTTCAGAGAAACTGATGATCGTTTTATTCTTGAAATAAAGGCAGGACGTTGTCAGCCTTAGACGTTCAAATGGACTGCTGAAAGTGATCAGAACTTTATTCCAACTGTGAAACCATCCTCAAGAAATCTTTTTCAGTGAATGTTTAAAAGCAACTCAAGATTATTGTGAGGTATTTTACACTTAGTAAAAAAATAATTTTATGTTTTCAATACGTAAGCGTTAGGAATGTGAAAGCTAATTACAATTTGTACAGCTGATAGGATTGACACAATAAACTGCATTGTGCCCTCTGCTCTGCTAATTTAAAGTCCCAGTGGTATTATTTGAACCTTTATCTCTAAAAGGACATTTATGCATCACATCTGAACCCAGTGCTGATCTCAATGCTCCTCCACATCTTTAAAATCCTCAATTGAAAATTGGGAAAACTTTGAATATCCCATCATCTACAGTTTGTAATACTGTTTCATCAAAAGATTTAAGGAATCTGGATAAATCTCTGAGATCAAAGGACAAGACTGAGTCAATATTGAATGGCTGTGATCTTCGGGCCCCCAGAGGTCTCTATTCTTTTCTGGACATTACTGCATGGGCTCAGGAAAACTTCAAATCACTGTCTGTGAACATAGCTCACCGTGCCATCTACAAATGCTGGTTAAAGCTCTATCAGGCAAAGAAGAAACCTATATGTGAACATGATCCAATAACGCTGCCGTCTTTTCTGATCCAAAGCTCATTGAAAATGGACTGAGGCAAAAAGGAGAACTGTTCTGTGGGCAGATGAATTAAAATTTGAAATTCTTTTTGGAAATCATAGATGCCATGAGCCACGCCTATTAAACAGCTATAATCTAGTGATGGCACAACTGGAACATTCAATTGTTCCAGAAAAAGATGTGATTATGTGGAACGTTTGGAACACCTCCCCACACTGATTCCTGGTAGCCAAATTAATTGAAGATTCAATAAATTTGTCACAAACAGCAAAACAAGGTTAAACAACAATTATTTTTCTTTTCCTTCACATAACTAAAACAACTTAAAGAAATAAACTGATCTCTAAGCACAAAAAATAATGAAATGGAAGGGTACCGTATTAGAATCTGTCTGTATTTGTAGGGACTGCTTCTGTTTGTTTTAAGTATTTTTAATCAGACAAACAATCTGTTCAACAAAGTTAGGACTGAGATGCTTTTTACCACCGTCCACATCAATATCAATCCAAAACCACGCTCGAGTGGTTTTGGCAAGACACTCGGTTTAATGAGGGGAAACCTTGCAAACACACTGTAGATTAGAAAAGCCTTGAAATATTTTTTAATGCTGAGACATGAATCAGCTGCAAATCAGACGAGAAATAAACCTTTACATATAAAGTATTTTATTTTATGGAGCTGAAGTTTTGTATTTATAAACAAATCGGGGTTGTATGTTTCAGCAACTTTTAAAAATGCTGATTCTTTTATTTAGTAGAAAATGTCATTTTAGAGCCTGGAAACACCATCCTCCCCATACTTTTTCTTTGTTTTTTTCCATAATGAATCATACCTGAAAAACACTAAACTTCATACTTTTCCAGACTGCGGCGGAACCCTGTCATCTGTGGTGTGCCTGTACTAGATCAGAGAGCAGATTTAAAGTCTTACTAATAAAAAAAATACCCTGCAGCTTTAAGGATTTTTGCTTATTTGTACTGTTGCACAGCATAAACAATGAAGGTTCCAGGAAAAACAAAAAACAAACAAATGATTAAAAGGCAGTTCAGGACCGGCTTTACTGACAAATTTAAAATCAACAAACGGTTTTTTTTGTTTTGTTTTGTTAAAGACAGGAAGATTTTCTGGGAACACAAAGAAACTGGATTCTTCAAATAAATAAAACTTCAACACAAAGAAAAAGTAACCGTCTGAAGATGATGCAATTAACCATCTGATCCAACTTGAGTTTGAATTCCCCTCTCAGGTCTTACAGCATGTTTGATCCTAAACACAGATTTAAAGAGTCAGGCTGACAGGGTTTCCCAAACACAAGCACACCCTACCACACAGACACACACAAACAGTACACTGAATCAAGGACATAAAAGACTCAGAATGGACTTATTGTTAATCTGTGCTGCCATATCTGTGCAGTGCTGTTTGTCCTAGTAGTGTTACCGTAGCTTCCTGTAGTAAACAAGCTGCAGTGAAGCTGTTTCCACTTTTTTTTTCTGAACTCTTAAGTATATCTGTCTGTAATAGTTGAAGTTATAACATGACCGTCTTTCACAATGACTTTGAAATGTTAGACTTTTGTATAACTTTCCAGTAATAAACAAGATGCTAGCAGCATAAGCAAATCTATGCCATTGTCAATGTTATATTAGCATCTATGCTAACTGTTGGTCAGCAGCCTGTGACTGAGAGTTTTTTTTTAAATGTTATTGTGCACTCTTTACTAGGCATGAAAATACATAAATCCGTGTTTATGTGAAATAAGCCACAGTTATTTAAGTATCAGGATAATCAAAATGCATTAATAACTTTTAAAAAAGCATTGCTGCATTGTAAGAAATGTTAACCAGCACTGGGGGGAGGCTGACTGACCCGTTATGGAACTAGATAAAAGTGACCTGACCCATTCCTATTCGCTTTCTGACATTAGTCTTTAATAATGGTTGTGTTGGACTTAAATCTGGTCCTGAACTCCACACCACAGCCCTGCCTCATGTTTCTGTCATCATTTCTCCTGTTAAAACTGATGAAAGTAACTGAGTAGATTTCTGAATCCAAACAAGGTCATGTAACCTGATGGACAAACACTTCCATTAGTTTTTATTTAATTTGTAACAACAAAAACACAAATTTAAAGAGCAGACGGCTTTGTTTATCACATCTGTAAGGTTCTGCAACAACTTATTGGTTCATTTTTCTTAGGCTTGGTTTTGCCACATGTGATGTCAGTAGCTGAACCAGAGAACAACCTGCAGTCTTTCTGTGTTTAGGACCGCCACATGAGTCAGTCTGTTATGACGTCCAGCGCCACCAGGCCACTTTCATGCGGTCCCACACAGCATTTAAGGAATCAAAGGCAGGACGCACATCCAGGGTGGAGAACTGGTATGTGTTTTTGTTGATTTCTCCATCGTAGTAGTCGATGATGTAGCGCACCTCCTTCCCACAGCGGTCAATGATCCAGTCGTGACGGTCAAAAGGCAGCTCATAACTGCAGAGAGACACACAGCAGGATAATCAAACATGGAGTCTTTCAGCTGTTGACCTGAATGAATTCTTCCCTGAGTGTTTGAAGACATGTATAACACAAGCCCGACCAACATCTGGTCAAAATAGATAGATTTACCATTCTCAAAAGATATTTATTCATCCATTTTGAGGTGAGGTCATATTTTTGACCATAACATATCAAAATGGATTAGCTTCGTGTAAATAGAAACACCAAAGCAAAGAGGGGCTCACCCCATCCAGTGGCGAAAGCGGGCCCTGGGGGAGTACTCCTTGGCCTTCCCACCAAACCTTTTCAGCATGGGCCCACATGGACACTCCCTACCAGAACACAAAGAAGATTCTCTGATGAGCAGGTAGATTAATGAAATATATGAATGATGTCAAAGTCAACTTTATTGCAAATACTACTATATGTACAAGAATGAAAAAAAATCTATCCAACAAAGTTAACACAGAAGTTTGAAATTGCGTTTCACCAGTCTCCAATGTGCTATCAAAAAAACCATATAAAACAAACATAAAACCATAAAACAAAAATATTGACATACACCCCCCCACACACACAGTACAGTAAAATACAATCAATAAATATACAAGTACTGTCAGATACTGTATGCAAGTGCAATGAGTAAATGTTTATGGAATGTTCCCCCATATCCTTGAAATGTTCATTTAGTTTTCTTCAATGAGTTGATTAATCTAATAGCTTGTGGAAAAAAACTGTTTCCCAATCTGCTTGTGCAACACCGCAAGCTGCGGTAGCGCTTCCCTGATGTTAGTAGGGAAAACAGTTTGTGTGTCGGGTGAGTGGGGTCTTTCGCTATGATCATTGCTCTCTTGAAACAGTGTGAAATGTAAAGATCCTGAAGGGCTGGTAGAGGCGATCTGATGATCTTTTCTGCAGTCCTCACCACCTTTTGAAGTGCCTTCTTGTCTGCAGCTAGACAACTGCCGTACCAGACAGGGAGATTACTGGTCAGAATGCTCTCGATGGCACCCCTATAGAAGGTGGTGAGAGCAGATGTGGGGAGATTGGCTCTTCTCAGCCTCCGCAAAAAATGGAGTCGTGTCTAAGCCTTTTTGACCAAGGTGGTGTTGTTTGTAGACCATGTGAGGTCATCTGTGATGTGCACTCCACTTTGTGCTTTTCACAGACTCCACGACACAACCATTTACGATGAGTGGGATGTGATTTGTTTTTTCTTTTCTAAAATCGACCGTTATTTCTTTTGTTTTATTGATATTGAGTAGCAAGTTATTTCTCTCACACCAGTTAATGAGTTGGTGTACCTCCTTTCTGTACGCTGAGTCATCGTTATCTCTGATGAGGCCCACTACACTCGTGTCATCTGCGAATTTGATGATATGATTCGTTTCAAATCTGGCACTGCAGTCGTGGGTCATCAGCGTGAACAGCAGGGGAGGTAGCACACATCCTTGCGGCACCCCGGTGTTTATGATGCTGGCCACTGAAGAGTTGTTTCCAACTCTGACTTTCTGCGATCTATTTGTTAGAAAGTTCAGTAGCTAGTTGCAAAGTGAAGTGCTGATGCCTACTGAACTCAGCTTGTTCACCAGATGTTGAGAGATTACAGTGTTGAAGGAAGAGCTAAAGTCTATGTATAATAACCGTGCGTGACTGTTTTTGTTTTCCAGATGAGCCAAGCAAAGATGGAGTGCTGTTGCTATGGCATCATCAGTGGAGCGCTTGCAAATATGCAAATTGATATAGATCCAGAGTGGTGGGAAGTATGGATGTTAAGTGGGCCTTTACCAATCTCTTAAAGCACTTCATCATAATGGAAGTGAATGCTATGGGTCTGTAGTCGTTGAGTGATAATACTGGTGACTTCTTGGGCAGTGGTACAATAGTGGTAGCTTTAAAGCTTGCTGGTATGATGGCTTGGTTCAGAGAGATTTTATAGATGTCTGTGAGGACATCAGCGAGTGAGTCGGCACAGTCTCTGAGCATGCACCCAGGTATGTTGTCTGGACCTGCAGCTTTCCTAGGGTTCACCTTGAGTAGGGTCCTCCTCACGTCAGCTGAGTCCAGTTGAAGTGTTGTGTTGTGTGGGTTGACTGGGGCTTTTGTAGGTGTTGTAATGTTTTTTTCTTCAAACCGTCTGAAGAAGTTGTTCAGTGAGTTAAGGAAATCTGAGTTGTCCTCACACGGTAAGAGGGCTGACTTGTAGTCCATGACTGACTGAATGCCTTGCCACAGACGTCTTAAGTCTTTCGTGTATGTGAAGTGTGAGTTGATTCTTTGTCCATACACACGCTTGGCTGCTCTCACGCCCCGGTGCAAGTTGGCCCTGGCTGACTTGAGAGCCTCCTTATCCCCCGACCTGAAAGCAGCATTTTGTGCTCTCAGGAGTTCACGTACCTCCCTGGTAAACCATGGTTTTTCGTTTTCTCTCACTGTAATGTCCTTAATGACCGTTACATCTTCCATGCATTTTGTTATGTATCCAGTTACTGAGTCTGTATATTCAGTGAGGTTAACATCCTGGTTGGTAGTGGCCGCCTCCCTGAAAACAGACCAGTCTGTGTGTTCAAAACAATCCTGTAGTGCTGCTGTGGGGCCCTCAGGCCAGGCCCTGATCTGTTTCACAGCTGGTTTACTTCTTGTCAACAGAGGTCTGTAGGCTGGAATTAGCATAACAGAGAGATGATCTGATGAACCCAGGTGGGGATGAGGAACTGCTCTGAAAGCCTGCCTGATGTTAGTGTAGACCTGGTCTCCCCTCTTGTTGCAAAGTTCACACACTTATAATAGTGTGGCATTACTGTTTTTAAATTGGCCTGATTAAAATCGCCAGCGATTATGCAGACCGAATCCGGGTATGTGTTTTGTAGTTCACTCACATCCTGGTACAAAATGGAGAGTGCTTCCTTTGTGTTCACACTGGGAGAGATGTAAACAGCTGTGATATCGACAGTATTAAATTCTCTTGGAAGGTAGAATGGGCAACAATTGCGGGTTAAAAACTCGGTGTTCTCTTTCATAGCATTCGTTTTGTGTCTCACATTGGGAACGCCCATGGCGTGACCTCATCAGAAGCTCCTATTACATTACGCCAGCCAGGATTGGCTGGAGATACACTCGTCAGCGTCAGAGAGGGCAGAGTCCCTCCCCCTATAAATAGGGCTGACGCTGCACCGAGACTTTATTCAAAAACCTCTTCTCGCAACGAGCAGAAGTTCCAACCAGCTCCCTGCTGGTACTGCCTTTTTCTCTCTGAGCCCAGCTGAACTGTCCACAGATACGCGCGCAAGCTCGGTCGCCGGGCGCTTGGCTTGGAGGTTCTGGTCAGTACCGCAGCGAGTAGCCGTTCCCGGTAGAAATACC
>NC_051450.1:5651505-5661333 GCF_001649575.2 Kryptolebias marmoratus | reverse complement strand
AAACGAATGCTATGAAAGAGAACTTTAGGTTACTTTCGTAACCCCGGTTCTCTGAGTAGCATGAGTGAGTGTCTCACCAGGTCACCCTCCTTGCTCTGACGTTGCGAGGAAGAGGTGAACGTTTTTGAATAAAGTCTCAGTGCAGCGTCAGCCCTATTTATAGGGGGAGGGACTCTGCCCTCTCTGACGCTGACGAGTGTATCTCCAGCCAATCCTGGCTGACGTAATGTAATAGGAGCTTCTGATGAGGTCACGCCAGGGGCGTTCCCAATGTGAGACACTTACTCATGCTACTCAGAGAACCGGGGTTACGAAAGTAACCTAAAGTTCTCTGAGCAGTGGCTAACAATAACTGTAGCATTTGTACACTAGTCGTTGTTGATGTAAATGCACACTCCACCTCCCCGAGATTTACCCGTGCTAGCATAGTTTCTGTGTGCACGGAATGTTGTAAACCCCTCCAATTGAATGGCGCTGTCCGGAACGGTGTTGTGAAGCCACGTCTCGGTTAAGATGATCATGTTGCACTCTCTCACGTGTCTTTGCATAGATAAATCCAACTTGAGATAGTCCAATTTATTTTCCAGTGAGCGAACATTAAATAGAACAATAAAAGGTACTACTGTTTTATGAGGGTTTCTTTTCAATCTATTGGTGATGCCAGCTCGACAGCCACGCTTTCTCCACCGGCGCATGCTAAGTCTCCCCTGCCGCCTCAGCTGCCTCAGAAGGCCCGTTGTCTCGCTGGGATATGATTGCCAGACTGAGAAGAGTTTCTTGATCCGTGGCGAAGTTAACTCCTAACATATTCTTTGTAATGTAGTTGTTTCTCAGTTCAAATAATGTGCTCCTGTTATACGTGATTCTTGAACTAAATCGTGACGATACGAACAACATATTTAACATAAAAGCACATCACTATCGGGAGCTGGCTTTTCCGCAGCCATTTAGGGCGCAGCCTCCTTACATCCATGGTGCAAAAAAGCAGAAAAGTAAAATACAAATAAGCATATAAAAAAATAGAAAATAAAAGGCTGCTTTGGCCTTCAGCTTTGCAAGCATTAATCCCAGAAAGGGACAGCACCTGGTTATCTGGTGGGGGTGATGACTTCTGTACAGGAGTGTGGCTGAGGTCCTTAAAACGTGCAAAGAAGTTGTTGAGATTATTTAGCAGACTGATGTCACTGTTGCAGGTCTGTGGTTCGGGTTTGTAGTCTGTGATGGTCTGAACTTCTAAACTTAAATCTTAATTTATAAAGAAACTGAACTGAATTGAACCCTGTTCCAGACTCTGCTTTCACTGAAACAGTGGACTATCCTCCTGGTGTATTGCTGTTTTGCCTCTTTGATGTCATGATCATGTTGCCTGCTTTTAGGACAGCCTCATCATGTGGTCTGAAGGCAGTTTTCTAGGCTCCCAGTAACCTGTAGACTTACCCTGACAGCCATGGTTTCTGGTCTTGATCTTCATAACATCATTGATGCATTTGCTGATGTAGGGAGGGACAGTTTATGTATATTCTTAAATGTTAGTGTTGTTTACAGGTGGCTACCTCTTTATGTTTCAATCTGTGGTTTTAAAACAGTTCTGGAGTGCTGAGGAGGCCCCCCTCTGGCCACACCCTGACCTGCTTCTGAACTGGTCTGGTGCCTTTAACCCTAGGCCTATATGCTGGCATTATCATGACAGTCATGTAATTTTTTGGATGTTAATGGTTTACCTTGCGTGCAGGGCTTCCCACTTCAGGATCTCCTGCCAGGCTTGCTCGTTGTTCTGGTTGTGGATTTTGATGATGTTGCTCATGTCATTAGGAGCCAGGTCATCATCCCGCCAGCGCCACCTGCAATTCATCAGACGATACGTTTATTTATTAGAACAGAAGTTTAGTCGATGTTGGACAAAATTGCATTTTTAAAATCACTTCATGTCTGACTCAGTTTTTCACTGACTCTTGGTTCAGGTCACAGTTTTGCCTCAGATTAATGATCTTCTTACAGGTCTCTCATCATGCACAGTGAAACCCCTACACTCAGTCCACGTGTTGGAGCATCAGACTCATGTCCCTCTACAAGCTCCCTAAAGCTACCTGAATCAGATATAAGTCCCTAATATTCCCTACAGGGAGAGACTTTAGAGTCTGCAGCAGATATTTAAACTCAGACTGGTGAACCTTTTGGACCACTGGGATTCCTCTCAGGAACACTGTCTGGTTCTGCCATTCCTCCAAACAAGGCAGCCTCAGTCCAGACTGTTCTCATCTGTGGCCACATATAGATGAGCGAGTTCCTAACTGAGCAGAATGTCCCTCCCTCCTAAGCACATATCTCAGTAGACTGCTGGACGGTTTGCTGGTTGCAAACATTCAGAATTCATTAAAACCACAACTAAAATTCACCCATTTTCTCACAACTTTGAGTCACCAACAAGCCTCCAACAGTCAGTTTAGCAGCATTCATCCATTCAGCAAAGTGCCAACAACATCCATATAAAAAAAAATAAATAAACTCAATAATATTAATAAACTGACAATGACTTCCATGATCAGAATAAATAAATAATATATGTGGAAGCATGACTATAATAAAAGTATTTCAAAATTAGACAGTAAAAACTGAAGAAAAAAACAAAAACATAAATTATGTACTTAATAAAATACTGTTCAAAATTAGGCATCTTGATCAGGGGGCTGCACACATTTCCCTGCTTGTGGATAAAAACTGTGTTTCAGTCTATTTGTATGAACTTTTATTTACCCTATATGTCCTTTTAGTGGGGAGGAAGGGGGGTAAACAGGGCATGACCAGGGTGGGGAGTGGTCTATTGAGATATATCTCAATCTTATGAAGTCGACCAGCTTATATCTCATCCATAGATGGTAACTGTTTCCCAATCACCATTTCTGCTGTTCTTGTATAGTCTTTTTGTCCTTTAAAGAAGAATCTGAAAATCACTACAATGAGCTGCAGATATAAGCGTTAGCCTCGAATAGCCTGCTTTGTTGGCTCAGGCTGCAATGCATTATGGTCTATTTCCACCAAAGTGCACAGCTTCTGTTCCCTACTTTAACTGAACCACCGTTTTCTATAGGGCCCTAGGTAGTGAATGAAAAATTACAGTTAAAATCAAGACACAGTGAAGGAACGAGGACAACTCAAACAGTCCAGGACGTACTGTGCACATCGGTACCTGTTCCAGCTGTACTGGTATCAACACAAATACAGTACTGAAGCTTGAATGTTGTTTCCCAACAGCAAAGCTGGATTAAAGCATTTAAAAAAAGCTTGACTTCGACTTCCGGCACGGACCACCACCGCAATGGTCGCATAGCCAGAGCGCTCCTGGTTGAACCGGAGTAATTGGAAAAACTCCCCAGAAGAAATATGGATAGAAGCAAATATAACACTATAACGACTTAAAAAGGGGATAAGACGACACCACCACTTTGGGAAATAAACGCCAACTGACTTCGGAGGAGTAAGAGAGACGTTTAGCAACTAGCTGGTTGAAGCTAACAAGCCACGAGGAGCAGCGTTGAAAATGACCGACACGGAATTAATACTGCGAGAAATAAAAGGGTTTCGCCAAGAAAATAAGGAGCAATTTGAGACGATAAAAGAAGAAATTGCGAAGGTGAACACCAGAATGGAGGAGGTGGAAGGACGTATTGAAAAAGCAGAAGAAAGGATCCTCAACACGGAGGAGGTAGTCACGGCTATGCTAAAGCTACACGCTAAGCTAGAGGACAAACTGTTAGACTTGGAGAGTCGGTCCAGACGCGAGAATGTACGCATATATGGAGTACCGGAGGGATCCGAGAAGGAATCTACTATGACCTCCTTTGTCGAAACCCTCCTCCGTGAAGGTCTTGAGCTAAATGAAGACACTTGTGAACTCCACATTGAGAGAGCCCATCGGTCAGTGGGGCCGCAGCCGCCAGCCGATGCGCCACCGCGCTCCATCATAATTAAGTTCCAGAGCTTCAGAGCTAAAGACATGATACTCCGCAAAGCCTGGCAGGGGAAGGGCTTCACCTGGCGAGAAAGCCGCATAACCCTTGACCACGACTATCCACCCCTCATACTTAAAAGAAGAAGGGAATATGCAGAAATCCGCAAAGTATTGAAGGAAAATAACGTTCGCTTCCAGACCCTCTTCCCCGCACGGCTGCGCGTTAGACACGAAGACGGAACCAGAACCTACGACACGGTGGAGGAGGCATCAGAGGACCTGCTGAGACGAGGTTTCACCGTGCCGACCATCAGGCCTCCGGAGACGCTGATGGAGCAGGTGCAGCAGCTGTCCTGGACGAGAGTGGACCGAGGAGCTGCGAAGGGCGCATCCAAAGCTGGCGGCTCCAGATACAAGGAGAAGCTGCGAGCCTTCAGGAGAACAACGGCGGCTCCCTCCGAAACCTAGCTGAGATCTTCCCCGGACCGAAGACTGGGCGGAAGGATTTATTTTCAACCGAGTCTGGGAATAGTGGTGGAAACAAACTGTTGGATACTCCGGTTCGCTCGGGACCTTTTCACCGTTGGAGTTGGGACATTTTTTCTTTTCTCTTTTCCGTTTCTCGGAGATGAGACTGTTGCAGGTAAGGGCCTCTCCCTCCGGACCGAGGAGGGAGACTTTTCCCTTCGACCCCCTCGTGGGGACTCAACAGGGTCAGGGCAAAAGACCCCTGCATAGGAAGTTGCATGGACAAAGTGTATTTAGTTCTATATTTGTTGTGTTAGTTGTTTGTTCCCTGCCGGTTCTCGCAGGAAGGGGGAAATGCACCAAGTACTTGAGTGAGATGGAGGGGGGAATCACATAAATGCTGAACGGATCTTTAAAAGTAGCATCATTTAATATAAATGGAGTACTCAATCCAGTTAAGAGGGAAAGAATATTATCAAAATTAAGGAAAGATAAAGTACAAGTGGCTTTTTTGCAAGAGACACACCTCAATGACTTAGAACATGCCAAATTAAACAAACAAGGATTCAAACATGTTTACTTCTCTTCACACGGGTCTGGGAGGCGCAGAGGAATGGCCACGCTCATATCCAAGGCCGTAAATTATGAGCACATCTCGGAATATAAGGACAATGAAGGCAGATTTGTTATTATCACAGGCAAAGTTGAGGGAATTGTGATAACTCTCCTTAATGTGTACGTTCCTCCTGGAAGTGACTGGTCCTTTTATAAACAAATAGTAGACATAATTACAACAAAAAGTAAGGGGATTTTAATATGTGGCGGAGATTTCAATGTCAGATTAAATCCGAAAATAGACTCATCGAATGGGAAACCCGACCCAAAAAACATGGGCAGAAGATTAAACACCTGGATGAGTGAGGTGGGAATCGTAGACGTTTGGAGAGAGATAAACCCGAAGAGGCGAGAATATTCCCACTATTCACACGCTCACAATGTTTACTCCCGCATTGATTACTTTTTTATGTTTAAGGGAGATCTTTCTAGGGTAGACAGCTGTGAAATGGGACCCAATACCCTCTCAGATCATGGTCCAGTTCACATCTCATTCTGTTTAAATAACAAAAAAAGGTCCACACTGTGGAGATTGAACTCTAATATTCTGAATAATTCGGCCATTAGAGACAAATTAAAACGTGAAATTGATTTATATTTAGAACACAATGACAATGAAGAAGTGACTCCTCCTATAGTCTGGGATGCACTAAAGGCAGTGATTAGGGGCAAAATTATTTCTATAACCTCATATGAGAAGAGAATTAGGGAGAGAAAACTCCAGGAATTGGAAGAGAATTTGAAAAGACTGCAGATTGAACATGCAAAGTCTCCTAAAGATGACAACATTAAACATAAGATTACGAAACTAAAAAAAGAATTAAATGAGATAAATACTCAGGAAATTCAAAAGAAGCTTATTTTCATAAAACAACAATATTATGAAGTAGGTGGAAAATCCCTGAAACTTTTATCATACAGGTTGAGAAAACAACAAGCCTGCAGATCTATACATAAAATAAGAAACAATGTAACAAAAGCAACAGAAACTAACCTGGAGAATATCAAAAACTGCTTCCAAAAATACTATAAAACATTATATTCCCAACCACAGACAACCAGTGACAACCAGATTGATTTTTTTCTGGAACAGATCAATCTTCCAAAGATCACTGATGAACAAAATGAGAAATTAATAACCAAAATTACAAAAGAGGAAATTCAGTCGGCAATCAGGAGAACTAAAAAGGGGAAATCTCCAGGGACGGATGGGTTCACCGCAGAATGGTACAAAATTATGCAAGACCAACTAATTCCAGCATTAGAGAAAACATTCAACTGGGTTTTAGGAAATAAAGAGATTCCCCCCTCATGGCGAGAGGCAGTGATTTCAGTCTTACCTAAGGAAGGCAAAGACAAGCTGGAGTGTGGGAGTTATCGTCCCGTTAGTCTTTTAAACAATGATTACAAACTTTTCACCTCCATATTATCCAAAAGAATAGAAGTGATATTACCAGACCTAATACATACGGACCAGACTGGCTTTGTTAGACAGAGACAGACCCAAGACAACGTGAGGAAGACGTTACACGTGATGAGAGAGGTCACTCAGCAAAAACTAGAGGCGCTGATATTAAGTCTAGATGCAGAGAAAGCATTTGATTCGGTGGGGTGGTCGTTTTTATATAGAGTGCTTTCAAAATTTGGATTCCATACAACGATAATTGACACATTTAAATCATTATATAATAAACCAACGGCTAGAATTAAAATTAATGGAGATTTGACCAATTCATTCACTTTGGAGAGAGGAACCAGACAGGGGTGTTGTGCGTCGCCGCTCCTCTTTGCCTTGTTTATTGAGCCCGTGGCTCAGCTGATCAGACAGAGGTCAGATATAAGAGGGGTCACTATGACATCCGGGGAGCAAAAACTGTCCTTATTCGCTGACGACTTATTGATAAATATAACACAGCCCACACAAACAATCCCGAAACTCATGAAGTTGCTAGAAGAGTTTAGTTCAATCTCCGGCTACAAAATTAATATAAGTAAAACTCAAGTATTAACATTTAACTATGATCCACCATCCTCCTTTAAGACTATGTACAACTGGAAGTGGGATTCTGAATCTATAAAATACTTGGGGGTTTTACTACCTAGGGACCTCTCAAAATTGTCTGAAATCAATTACGGCCCTCTAAATGTGAAAATAAAGTCCGATTTACATAGATGGAATGTTATCCCATTTTTAAGTTTAAGCTCCCGGATAGAATCCATCAGGATGAATATCCTCCCACAGCTGTTGTACTTATTCCAGTGTCTGCCGGTCAGGATCCCAGCGAACCAGTTCTTAGAATGGGACCGATTAATAGCCAGGTATGTGTGGCAGGGTAAAAAGGCTAGAATAAAATTTAAAACTTTGCAATTAAAAAAAGAGAAGGGTGGAATGGGTCTTCCCTGTTTACAGGATTATTACCATGCAGCCCAACTGAGGCCTTTAGTCTGCTTGTGTTCACCATCTTACACGGCAGCATGGAAGGAAATAGAAGGAACAGCAATAAGAGGAATCCCAATAGCAGCCCTACTGAGCGATCATAAGTTACAGGAAGAACTACAGATCCCAGAAGACTCCATATCAGGGAGCTTCCTCAAACCCTGGCAGGAAATAGCTAAAATTTGCAGAATAGGAGAAGTATCTAAATTTCTGAGGTGGTGTGCCTATGATTCAGATTTTACTCCAAATAAAATTGACAACAGATTTAAGACATGGGTCTCAAAAGGCTTGACTAATTATTATTCATTTGTCCACAAAGGAATATTTAAGAGTTTTGAGGCCTTACAGAAAGATCACGGACTGGAAAAAGAGGATTTTTTTAGGTACCTGCAGGTGAGGCATTATTTTAATAAAAATTTGAAAGATCTTTTGGGGAGAAGTGGTTCAAGTTTCATGGAGGCATTTCTATCACTAATTAAGCCAAGATCAGATTGCAAAATTATTTCCAAATTATATCAGGCTACACAACTTTGTAAGCAGGAGAATACGGAATATATAAAGAAAAAATGGGAAAAAGAAATGAATGTAATAATCTCACAAGAAGGTTGGGAAGAAATATGTCAGCTGCCGTGGGTCTCGACCGGATCAAACACTTGGCGGGAGTTTTGCTGGAAAAACGTCACGCGATTTTTTGTTACACCTGTTCAGAGACGATTTACAACCAACGGGGATGCCTGCTGGAGACTGTGTGGGTTCAACGGAGCCGACCACCTCCATGTTTTTTGGGACTGCCAGGTATTGAGACCATATTGGGAAGAGATCCACAAACATATTGGGAATGTCTTCAATGTGAACCTCCAATTCAAATGTGAAACACTGTACCTGGGCAACCTACAGTTGAACACATGGACCAATAAGGACAAGAAACTGTTGGCTATTTTGCTGGCAGCCAGTAAGAAAGCCATCACCAGGAAATGGCTGAAGTCAGACCCGCCCACAGTGGATGAATGGATTGAAATTGTTTATCAGATTTATGTTATGGAAAAGATCACCTTTTCCCTCCGTGTGGAAAGAGAGAAATTTTACAAGATCTGGTCCAAATGGACTGAGTATGTGAAACCAGTAAGATCCGAGTTTATATGATTGTACTTGCGAATCGTGTCGATCCCCTTTATGTTCTTTTAGCTTTAATTGTAATTCAACAAAGTGGTGCAGTCCCCATTCTATTTTATTTGTTTTTCCTTTTTTGTTTTTTGTTCAATTTTGTTAATTCCTGTTATTGTTTAAATGTGTAACATGTAAAAATATTAGAAAGGCAATAAGGAGGATCTGAAATGGAGGAAGTTGTAACTAACAAATGTGATTGGAATTTGTCTTTCTCAATAAAAAGATAATTACAAAAAAAAAAAAAGCTTGACTTCAGTCCATCTGTAGCCACTGGGTAGCTAATTTTAGCTAGCCAAACTTCAGGTGACTGGTTTTGTCAGATGTTTTGTCAGCTGGCTAGCGAATATAACATAAAATAAAAATTTCCCTCACCCTTTTCGCAACATGGCATTCCAGAACATCTGCTCAGAGGGATAAACCCAGTTTTTGATGGTGCCGTGCCGGGGAATGGTGGACTCTTCTCTAGACGTTGACAGTTGAAAGGGCTGGTCTGGAGCTGGCGTTTGGTTAGGAGGAGGCATCTGTATGCAGAGAATAGGATGTAAAGCACCCATTAATCACCTCAAAAGCTGAGTGAGTTTTATTAGAAAATGCATTTAAAGATCAGGCACATAAGAAGGAAGATTCAGTCAGAGTCACAGGAATGGGTGGAGTCCACACAAACACATTATTAACCCACTTGCTTTTTCATTAGAATTTCTTGTTTATTGCTCATTTTAAAAGTTGGAACCATTGCTCCACAGATTTCTGAGGAGTGATGTAAATGTTTTCTTGACTTCCAGTTAAGAGAAACCCTCCAAAGTTTCAATAAAAAGCAGCTGGACCTGCACAGTCCCTAACATTAAATTGCATTTGATTACGCCCCCCGGCCTCCCCCTTCCCTCCCTACTCTAATGCCCCTTTTACACGGGCCCTAATTCACAAGTCCGGCTCTACTCCGCTCTACTCTGCTCGGCTCTATAAAGAATGCACCGCGTCTACACTGGCCAGTTTGGGCGGTAGCAGAGGAACGTCTCCTCGTGTTGCAGGGGGCGGGGCCGCGGGGGGGCTACGAAAACTTGGCGCAAGTTGTGTAAACAACGAAAGCGCTATGGACAACGTTGGCCCTGTGTTGTTGCTGTTTTTTAAACTTATGGGGATTCTCCTGAGACTTCAGGAAGAGAGGCGCAGTGGAAGAAATGCTCTGGATGCC
>NC_051450.1:5642813-5651442 GCF_001649575.2 Kryptolebias marmoratus | reverse complement strand
ATTTCCGGCTTTACAGCGCCTTCAGCTGGGGGACAGACGGCATAAACGTTGCAGGGTAAGCTAACGCTGTTGTTTATATTCCTACTGTTCGCTCTTTATGCTTGCATCTGGTCACACCCACGACCAATGACTGAACAGGAGCTAAGCTTGCGCCACCCACGAAGCAGGGCCGGCCCGGCTGGCCCTACTCCGAAGCAGGGACCAAAGAAGCAGGGCCGGCCTCGAAAAAAATGCAGATGTAAACGCACGCAAAGCAAGTCGAGTAGAGTGGAGCCAGGACTTTTAGAGCCCGTGTAAAAGGGGCATTAACTCATCCAGGTACCATGTTTGCTGGATCTACGTCAGTCTTCAGGCTCACTGCAGCTCTCATGGGGCACTCCACAAACTCATAGGCCCGGTCCTGGTGGGTTGGACCCGCCTCTGCTGTGTGCATTGGACACTCTGATGGAGGAGAGGCTAAGAAATGAAACGGGTTTTAAACAAAACTGATCACTACAGGAACAACTAATTCCCAACAGTTCTTGAATGTATATTACCCACCACCTTTAATGACAAAGTTTTAAACTGAAATTATTTTATTATGAAAAAAAATGGAATTGTAGCAGTTCTGATCAACCTTGTAAAATACATTAACAATCTCATCAGAGAGCTCACCTGATCCATTAGCACTAGAAATATGTGTTGTAAATTACCCTCAGTTACTACTACATCAAATTTTAGCTCAGTATGTGTAAAATTGACTGAGTTATAGCCATTTTGGGGGTTTTCAACGTCGATTAGCTGTGGCAGCCATCTTGAATTGTGTTTGCTCAAAAAGCCCATGAGTTGTAAACATACATTCAGTGACTATTCAGTGACTGTTTCCTGAAAGTATCATTAAAATCAGTCCAGTGGTTCATGAGATATTTTGTTAACAGACAGGCAGAACTGACTCTAATAGTTAATGGCAACGTTTTAAAAACAGATCTTGTGCAATTAGTCAGTCCTCAGAGTGTGTGTTGAGGATGACTCTCAGCTACTACTACACCAAACCTTAATATCTCAATATCTGTAAAACTGACTAAATTAAAGCTGTTGTTGTGTTTGTTAAGGTTGCTAAGCTGTGGCGACCATCTTGATTGGGGTTGAAAGTTTTCAATAAAGTTTGTCCACTGGTTCATGAGATATTTTGCTAACAGACAGACATATGAACACATACAAAACCCTCATCATGCTGCACAGAAAGTAAAACTGACACTGACCTATGACAGGCTGAGTTTGATGCATGGGACACTCTGAAGGTGGGGAAACTGAGAAAAGATCACACCGTTTTAACACCACCAACAAACTTTTACTGATCCAACAGATGGGACACTACGACTCACGTACCTTTGGCAGGCAGGGCTTCGCGGTGCATGGGACAGCCCTGAGGGGGTGTGGCCATCACAGCCTCGGCCTGGACGGTGGCAGCAGCAGGTGTGGACACGGAGGCTCCCATCCTGCTGTCTGAGCAAAGAGACATCCAGTCGTTTTCATGTCACTGAGTCTGAAGCAGCTCAGAAAGTTTGAACATTTACTGCAGTCGTACAGAGACACAGAAGTCTAAAACCTTGTACAAAGACTTTTTTTTTAACAAGTTCTCAAGAAGAAATGCTGCGTCCGCATTTATTCACCACTGTCTGACGGTGCCTGTACACGGTCTGATTGATGAGGTCCTGGGTGAGGTCCTGGGTGAGGTGAAGGCTCATTAAGTGAAGGCTTTTAAAGGCCACAGCAGACGGATTTAAATGGACTTTAGTCCAGGACATTCTGCAGGGCTGCTGCAATGATTCAGAAGTCAATTACATCGATTTTAATAATTCTCAGACATCCATGTTTTCTAAACATCATAACCCTATCCATTAGTCAACATATTTTCTAGCTTTTATTTTCATAAATGTTTCAGTAACAACATTTTTTCTCCACGCTTTAGTCTGCCCAGGGTACGCCAGTCAAGTTCCTGTGAGCTACAGCTTCACTTTCAAACTATCATGGCATTTATGAACATTTTCAAAGACTGAGGGAGTCAAAGCAATGGTTCTTAACTGAAGGGTCATGGGCCTTTGACTGACAAAGAAAATGTTCACAAAAAGAAATTATTGTTCTGATTATCTCAGCGTTATACTTAGTGGTTGAATAAGTGACTGAATAGTTTTAATAAGGCATTGTGTGTTTTATAGTATATTTAATGAATGAGCACTCAGCTAAAGTTACATATTTTGAGTCTTTTAGGCTCAAAATATGTAGCTTTCTTCTCACTTAATTTCATCTTTGTGTGTGAAAGCCCTGTTGAGTCGGTTAAAAAAGACTGGTTCGGGAAATAAAGAGTTTTAGTTTTAATTTAAATGCAGCTAATTGGACGTAAAAGGTCATATTTCCCCTCTCCTCTCTAGCATGGCCACTTGCTGGTCATTTTGGTTTATCGTCAAACTTCTTTTTAATATGCATGTTGGGATACTGCGATATTCAATTTTACACACTGGACCAACTTTTCATTCAAGAAATTTGAGAAGTTGAACATTTTCCTTGATTAAAAATTTGGGAGTACTGCAAGCTAGCTGCCAACAAAAAGAGTGATTTGTTTGCTCTGAAAAGTTAGATTTTTTTTGTTATTGTTGTTGTTGTTGCCTTAAGAGCAGCAGCAGAAGAAAACTAGGTTTTAGCCATTTTTGTATTTGCTAAGGTGTTCAACTCTGACAGCCAGAAGAAAAAAAGACTGATAAACATGTAAGTATTACTGTCTGAGAGATTCATTCAACCCTGTCTACTGGTTCATGAGATATTTTCCTAAAAGACAAACATGCACACAGACACGGACGATAAAACTGAAATGGATGAAACTGTGGATGGATGGATGAAAAGTTTCGATGTGACTGATTAGAGGATTCTGGATTTAAGGTGAAAACCAATAACTAATACTAACACAATAAACTAACCTAACTAGTGTCTCCTAAACAAGGTTATACTTTCTGGCTCCAGCTTATTTTATACTAATAACAGGACAACCATCAGGTTAAAGTGAAACAAAGCAGCAAAAATGTTCTCGTTTTGCAACAGAGTAGTTATAAAACCTCCACCCCACGTTACCCAAGCAGCGAGGCTAACGTTAGCTCAACATGACAACCCGAACTTTATCTTTTCCCCAACATGAGATAATTCCCACAGCTTCAGGACGCTCCGTCCTGTCTTACTGAATAACATACAGGTCGATTAAACCACTGAACCGAGTAATTAAAATTAAACACTGACCAGTACGAGAAGTCGGTCTTCTCCTGTCCTTCGGTTCCAATGTCAACGTGCGGCACGTGGTCACGTGAAATACGTATGCTTTTGCGTCATGACGCAGAAAGACATGAGAACTCGGATTTTCTGATTTCCGCTTTGAAAATAATAATAAATTAAAGACCTCTGGTTTACTAATAAAATAACTTTTGACACATTTTCTGTTTTTACAGTTACAAAACCTACGTTAAAGTTGACAGAAGCTTTTTGTTAGTGGCAAAAATTAAAGCAAATCGTAAGGTAGCGTGACTCATTTAAGCTTTTTAAGATCGTGCATGTCATTTCCGAGGTACTTTGAATGTCACTTGATGCGCTGTTATGAAAAGATCAGGCTAACTTTATATTTTCAGAGATTTTACTGTACTATAAGCATATTCTCTTTCACTTTAATGGACAAACAAAGCATTTTTTGTCTAAAGTCTAATTTTATTTCCTGCCAAATATCACATCAACATATGTGCATTTTCAAATAAACCTAATTTTTCCTCTTAGTTGGAGTTTTATGTAAACACCACATCTTCGAACAATAAAAATACTTCGCAAACATCTGTAAGATATTTAACGTTTCCCTCAGTTAATTTAAAATACGTCAGATTTGTTGTCTTTTTTTCTATTTGTATTTTTATTGTTTTATGAGCGGCAATTTTGTGTGTTTACTTAGATATTGTCTTATTTTGTAATGTTATGTTTTTGCTTATATTGACTTCACGGTTATGTTTTTCATGGCTGTCATGTTAAAGTAAAAACATACATTTAAGAACTGATGGATCAATAAATAACTGCTGTGTGTGATAGCCTATCTCTAACATTTTGTGAAGTTTACCACTTTACCAGACAACAAGGCAACTGAATACAAGACATATTTTTATACATTTTAATAATAAACTTTATATCTATATCTATATCTTTATATCTTTATATCTATCTATCTATCTATCTATCTATCTATCTATCTATCTATCTATCTATCTATCTATCTATCTATCTATCTATCTATCTATCTATCTTTCTATCTAGACTCAAACCTCTTTTATTATTCAGTTTATTTGTATATAGAAAAATTGCCAATAATGTTTCACAATTACCTATACTTTGAATTGATGAAGCACTACCAACATATTGTCAAAAACTGTGTGATACAAAGTCTAGTCTGTACACTAGATGGGGCCAAAATACAACTCATCTCCTGTGACACGTTCAGCTGATTACTGTAAAAACCTTTTTTTGTGTTTGTTTGGCTGTATGTTAATCAGCTTATTATAACCTTATAGGTTATAACCTAAGTTATAACCTTTTAGTCAAAGACCATAAGGAGGGAAATGTGCCGGGAGACAGACAAAGAAGAGGAAAGTCAAGAGTGTAGGACTGAGGGTAGCAACTCTAAACGTAGGGACAATGACAGGCAGAGGTAGAGGTAGAGAGCCGGCTGATATGATGCAGAGGAGGAAGGTAGATGTATTATGTGTACAAGACACAAAGTGGAAGGGCAGCAAAGTTCACAACATTGGGGCAGGGTTTAAGCTGTTTTACCATAGTGTGGATAGGAAGAAAAATGAAGTAGGGGTGGTCCTGAAAGAAGAGTAAGCAAGGAATGTGGTCAGGGTGAAAAGAGTGTCAGATAGGGTGATGTGTCTGAAGGTAGAAGTAAAAGGTATGATGGTAAATGTTGTCAGTGGTTGTGCTCCACAGGTTGGATGTGATGTAGAAGAGAAAGAGAAATTCTGGAAGGATCTCGATGAAGTGATAGAGAGTATTCCCAGGGAGGAGAGAGTGGTGATCGGAGCAGATCTAAATGGACATGTTGGTGAAGGAAACAGAGGAGATGAAGAGGTGATGGGCAGGTTTGGTGTTAAGGAAAGGAACCAGGAAGGACAGAAGGTGGTGGATTTTGCCAAGAGGATGTGAATTGCTGTAGTCAATACCTACTTCCAAAAGAGGGAGGAACATAGAATGATCTTTAAGAGTGAACACAGGAGTATGCCGATAGACTACACTCTGTGTAGAAAAGGTAACCTGAGAGAGATTGCGGACTGTAAGGTTGTGGCAGGGGAGAGTGTGGCCAGACAGCATCAAATGATGGTGTGTAGGATGAGTGTTGTGGTAAAGAAGAAGAAAAGAGTAAAGGCAGAGAAGAATGGTGGAAGTTGAGGAAGGAAGAATGTTGTGAGGAGTTCAGAAACGAGCTGTTAAAGTCTCTGGGTGGTAAAAAAGAGCTCCCAGATGACTTGGCTACTACAGCAACAGTCATTCAAAAGACTGGTAGGAAGGTATTTGGAGTGTCATCTGGACAGAGAAAAGATAATAAGGAAACCTGGTGGCCTGGGGCCTTTTTGGGTGGAGTTTGCATGTTCTCCCTGTGCACACGTAGGTTTACTCTGGGTACTCCGGTTTCCTCCCACAGGCCAAAAACATGCATGTTAGGTTAATTGATGACTCTAAAATTGTCCCTAGGTGTGAGTGAGAGTGTGAATGGTTGTTTGTCTCGTTTGTCAATATGTGGCCCTGCGATGGACTTGGGACCTGTCCAGGGTGTCCCCCACCTCTCACACAGTGACTGCTGGGGATAGGCACCAGCTCCCCGCGACCCAAAATGGAGAAGCGGGTAAAGAAAATGGATGGATGGATGGATGGATGGATGGATGGATGGATGGATGGATGGATGGATGGATGGATGGATGGATGGATGGATGGATGGAAACCTGGTGGTGGAATATTGAAGTGCAGAAAGTTATCCAGAGGAAGAGGTTAGCCAGGAAGAAATGAAACAGTGAGAGGACTGAAGAGAGTAAACAGGAATATAGGGAGATGCAATGTAGAACAGAGGGAGGCAGCAAAGGCAAAACAGGAGGCGTATGATGAATTGTCCAAGAGGCTGGACACTAAGGAGGGAGAGAAGGACTTGTATCAACTGGCAAGACAGAGGGGTTGGGCTGGAAAGGATGTGCAGCAGGTTAGGATTGTTAAAGATAGAAATGGTAATGTTCTAACAAGCAACAGTGTGATAAGAAGATGGAAGGAGTACTTTGAGGAGCTAATGAATGAAGAGAATGAAACAGAAAGAAGAGTAGAAGTCATAGAAACTGTGGACCAGGAAGTGGAAAAGGTTAATGATGATGAAGTTCGGAAAGCTTTAAAGAGGATGAAGAAGGGGAAGGCAGTTGGACCTGACGACATTCCAGTGGATGGAAATGTCTAGGACAGATGGCAGTGAGGGTTTGACTCGATTATTCAATGGCATTTTTGAGAGTCAGAAAATGGCTGAGGAATGGAGGAGAAATGTGCTGGTGCCCATTTTTAAAAACAAGGGTGATGTACAGAGTTGCAGCAACTACAGGAATTAAGTTGATGAGCCACAATGAAGATCTGGGAGAGAGTTGTGGAAGCTAAACTTAGACAAGAGCTGACTACTTGTGAGCAGCAGTATGGTTTTATGCCAAGAAAGAGCACCACAGATGCCATCTTTGCTTAGAGGATGCTGATGGAGAAATACAGTGAGGGTCAGAAAGAACTTCGTTGTGTTTTTGAGGATTTAGAAAAAGTATATGACAGGGTGCTGAGGGAGGAGCTGTGGTGTTGTATGAGAAAATCTGGAGTAGCAAAGAAGTATGTTAGACTGGTACAAGACGTATGAGGACAGCAGGACAGTGGTGAGGTGTGCTGTAGGAGTGACGGATATCTTCGATGTGGAGGTGGGAGTGCATCAAGGATCGTCTCTAAGCCCCTTCTTGTTTGCTCTGATGATGGACAGACTAATAGATGAGATCAGACAGGAATCCCCATGGACTATGATGTTTGCAGATGACATTGTGATCTGTGGTGAGAACAGGGAACAGGTGGAAGAGAACCTGGAGAGGTGGAGGTATGCACTTGAAAGATGAAGGATGGAAGTCAGCCGTAGAAAGACAGAGTACGTGTGTAAATGAGTGGGAGGCAGTTATAACAGTGACAAGAACGCATGGTACTATGTCCAGAGAGCGAGACCAAAACCAGACACGGAGACAACAGCTGAAGGTAAGTGTGTTTATTTACAAGGTGGTAACTATGTACAGTGCGAGCGTCGTGGTTGGATCTGGAAGGCAAGAGGAACAGGGTGAGTCTCGGGTACCAATCCTGCTATCAGCTGAGCACTGCATGAACGGTTTAATTGTTGTTCTTTGGTCTTACAGGTCCAGGAAGTGTCCAGCGGCGAGGAGGAGGAAAAGGAGGCGTTCAGGTGATCCAGGAGTCGACAAGCCAGTAATCCCGTCCAGGTGAGTATCCAGGTGTCCGAGGTAAGTATCCGTGAGTCCACAGCTCCGTGACGTGGCAAGGAATCTATAAACAAGGTGCATAAAGAACGTAGTCAATAATTTGTCAAGACTTGGTTAGAAACGGTGGCTGCGAATCTAACCCAGGAGGTTCAATGCTCCAGCGAAGGTCTGGTCTCAACTGGAGGCTTAAGTACTGGCAGTCCTCATTATCCAGAATCTGGATCACCTGTGGAAGTAGAACTGGAGGAGCCGCCCCAAGGCGGGGCTAAAACTCCAGATCCCTACAAACAGTAAGGCTACAAGGAGCAGAGGTCACAAAGGTGCAGGACTTCAAGTATTTAGGATCCACTGTCCAGGAAAACAGGGAGTGTGGTAAAGAGGTGAAGAAGAGAGTCCAAGCAGGATGGAGTGGATGGAGTGGATGGAGAAAAGTTTCAGGAATAATCTGTGACAAAAGGGTGGCAGCCAAGGTCAAAGGAAAAGTTTACAAGACAGTGGTGAGAGCAGCTATGTTGTATGGTTTGGAGACAAAAAGACAGAAGACAGAACTGGAAGTTGAAGATGTTGAGGTCAGTGGCGGCTGATGGAGTTTTCTCCAGGGGGGGGGCTATAAATCCAAAATAGACATAAACCAAAGGTTTTGGTATATGTCTATTATGTGATACCTTAGTATATGTTTTGGACCAAAACATATACTAAGGTATCACACCAATGTATTTACATGAATTAAAACAACAGAAGCAACATTATAATGTACATAAGCATAAGTGCTTCCTGAACACCGATACTTACAAAGACGGAGGTCTCCCAAGGCACAAGCCTGTAGGACACATTTAGCGTTTATAAGATCTGTTTTCGCCCTTATTTTTCAAAACTTTACCGGAGAAAATATGTCAAAGCTTATTTTATGATGTGAGCACTCACTACGTCACGTATTCTAAATGTACAATATAACGAAGGTCGGATGTCTCACTCCGATTAGAATTCAAAACCAAACATTCTAACAGATTTTAGCATAAATTTTCTTAAACTAATTATTAACTATGAACTTATTTATTACCTTTTGTATGTAACTTAGT
>NC_051450.1:5637441-5642509 GCF_001649575.2 Kryptolebias marmoratus | reverse complement strand
AGAGTCTATGGACAAAGATTTTTGCGCCCTGGGGCGGAAATACGTCACCAATCAGACAACGTCGAAGAACGAAACAACTTTACTTATCATTAACTATAAAATATTTATCTTACACAACTAAAAATATATATACATATATTTCAAAATATTTTTAATGTACTATTTAATTTTTTTATTTTTTTTTTACGTCTTATTCAAGGTAATGTGAGTGGTGGGGCGGCGCCCTAGCCCCCTCTATTGGCCAACCGCCACTGGTTGAGGTTCTCCTTCGGAGTGGAAAGGATGGATAGGATTAGGAATGAGGTCATCAGAGGTACAGCACAGATGAACGACTGGGAGATGAAGTTAGAGAGGCCAGACTGAGATGGTTTGGACATGTGCAAAGGAGGGACAGTGGATATATTGGTAGAAGGATGATAGAGATGCAGCTGCCAGAAAAAAGGTGATATCAATAATATAAACATTTGGATTAATCCAAATACCCCTACTTCAAAAATGTAAAAGTCAAATGAAAATATATATATATATGTGATTTGGGCCACTTTACCTGCAGTGTGAACGTAGCCCTTGATCGTTACAAATGCATCATATACATCACAGGACAAAAGTTCACAACATAGGCTTCATTTCTTGATGTTGTGATACAAGTAAAATAAATTTCATTTGCTGCTTTATATTCAAATATTCATTTTTCTTCAAACTTTAACTACTTATGTCATGTCTTAAAGAATATACATGTGACACCATGATTGTCAAAGGTATGTAGTAGGCAGGACTTAAAGCCACACATCTCTAGTGCACTGACTCTGGCTGCTCCTGTAAACAGGATCTTGTGGCTTCAATTCTCAACAGAAGAAGGCAGGATGTTTAGTCTAGTATTATTTTATACAGTGGGCAAAATACAAAACTCTGGGGCAGTAATATTTCTTTTATAGGATCAACTGTAACTCGTAATCTAATCCCAAAACAACAACAACAACAAAATGTAATGCCTTTTTTCTCAGGGGTTAAGTTGATAGAACTTCTGACTGATGCAGCTGATCAGATTTTGCTACATACTTGCAGCAGTGTTTGGTTGAGAAAATAGAGAAGTAAATATCCATGTGATTCAAGGTGTTGAGGTGTAGACGTATTTTTATATAATGTTTCACTGAACTGCTTGGCAATATTTGAGTTGTTTCAGATGATGGAAATTCCCTCTTGAATAGGTCGCGGTTAGCAACAGTGAAGTCTTTTGAAAATGAGTATCTCCATTGTATTGGTTGTTAAACAAGACAGACAAGTCTGTGTGTGTGATCACTGACTATTTCTACTTTGAAGGAGCTCATGATGCAGCACATCTGTTGTGACAAAGCTGTTTTGGATGCCGATCTTGTCTGTCAACATGTCAACCATAAAACGCTAGTTGGTCAGCTGTGCATTCTGCCCCACTCCTCAACCGAAGCCGACGCTGATGTGGTCTGACTGAAAACAGGGCGAAGAAAGTTCTTTACAATACAGGCACGGAAACACTTTTGATGACAAAAAAACAAAACAGTATTTAGTGCAAGCTGCAGTCCACATGCTGCTTTGAGCCTGAATGTTTTTCACAGAGATACCACCATCTGCCTCGGCTGTATTTATACAAGAGCAAGATAAAAATAACCTCACGCAGACCAGAAAACTTGTAATTGTGGCCTTACAAGAGATTTTTTTAGAGCTGCTTTCAAAGTGAGGGTAAAGACTGTGGTAAAAAGTATAATTTCCTGAACTGAACAAATTGAACAAACAGGCCACTTGTGTTCTCTTTATGAAGTATATTTTATCCGTTTGTATATTTATTTATAGTGTGAGGATGCTAACCCACCATAGCCATTCTCACCCAACAATGAACATATCAGGAGCAATGAAAGTATCAGGACATAAGAAAAATAATCTGGTCCTTTGGACGTTCTGAAAATATTCAAATCTAACTCCAAGTGAACAAAAGCACAGTTTACACCATGTCCATGTCATTAATTAATAAACAAAAATAAAAAAGCTGTGAGTGACAAATTGAATCCACTCTTGCTGCCTCCAGAGGATTTCAGAGGTTCAGTATCAGCCAGGATGATGATGGTCAAATGAATTGATTAACTGATCATCATCAGTGTGAGCTATAAAAGGAGGAGTTTTGTCAGTTTGCTGCTCTGGACCAAACAGGTGTGTGCCAAAGAGGAAAGTCATCAGCGATGACTTTACAGAAGTAACTGTTGCTGCCGATCAATATGAGAAGGGTCAAAGGTCATTTCCAAATGATTTGGAGTCCATTATTTAACAAAAAGAAAGATTATTTACAAACATTTAATACAGCCGTCAGTCTTCCATGAGTGATCATCCTAGCAAATTTACCCAGAGGTCAGAGGTCACTCTGCAATGCCATTCATCCATCCATTCATCCATCCATCCATCCATCCATCCATCTTCTTCCGCTTATCCGGGGTCGGGTCGAGGGGGCAGCAGCCTAAGCAGGGAAACCCAGACTTCCCTCTCCCCAGCCACTTGGGCCAGCTCCTCCGGGGGAATCCCAAGGCGTTCCCAAGCCAACCGAGAAACATAGTCCCTCCAGCGTGTCCTGGGTCTTCCTCTGGGTCTCCTCCCGGTTGGACGTGCCCGGAACACCTCACCAGGTAGGCGTCCAGAAGGCATCCTCACCAGATGCCTGAGCCACCTCAACTGGTTCCTCTCGACGTGGAGGAGCAGCGGCTCTACTCTGAGTCCTTCTCACCCTATCTCTAAGAGAGAGCCCAGACACCCTGCGGAGAAAACTCATTTCAGCCGCTTGTATTCGCGATCTCGTTCTTTTGGTCACTACCCAAAGCTTGTGACCATAGATGAGGGTAGGAACGTAGATCGACCGGTAAATCGAGAGCTTCGCCTTTTGACTCAGCTCTCTCTTCACCACGACAGATCGGTACAGCGCCCGCTTCACTGCAGACGCTGCACCAAACCACCTGTCGATCCCCCGCTCCATTTTTCCCTCATTCGTGAACAAGACCCCGAGATACTTAAACTCCTCCACTTGGGGCAGGACATCCCTCTACCCTTTTCCGGCTCAAGACCATGGCCTCGAATTTGGAGGCACTGATCCTCATCCGAGCTGCTTCACATTCTGCAATTCTCAGAGAAATTAACTCCATCTCAGATTCTGCAGGCCTCAGTTAGCAGGTTAAAGGTTAAAGGTCATGACAGGACAATTAGTAAAAGACTGAACACGGCTCATTTGGAAGGGTTGCAGGAGAAGCTTCTCTCTACAAAGAACATGACAGCATGACTTAGGTTTTTAAAGTTTCATCTGAATAAACCACAAGACTTCCAGAACAATATTCTTTGGATAGATAAAATCAAAGTACAGATGTTTACCCATAATGCACAGCAGAACATTTCGAGAATCCAAACAGCATATTAACACCAACACAATGTCAGCTGTCAGAACTATGGTGGAAGGTTGATGATTTGGGCTTCTTTTGCAGCCACAGGACCTGAGCACCTTGCAGTCACTGAGTCAGACATGAACTCCTCTGTAGATTAAAGGATTCTAGAATCAAATGTGAGTCTGTCTGTCTGACAGCGGAAGCTTGGACCAAACTGGGTCATGATACAACACAACGATCCCAAACACAGAAGCTAATCTACAACAGAACAACTCAAACATAAAAGATTTACAGTGTTCCAAAGGTCCAGTCAAAGTCCAGAATCTCAACCTGATTGAAATGTTGTGGTGGAACCTTAAAAGAGCTGAGCAGAAACAAATGTCTGCCGACCTCAAGGAACTGAAGAAAACAATGAAAAGAAGAGTGGGCCCACATTCCTTCACAACCAAGTGAGAGACTGATAAAGTCCTACAGAAAACCACTACTGAGAGTTATGACTGCTAAAGGAGGTTCTTCAGGCTGCTGGTTCAGGGACTAGACACAGTTTTTCAAATCCTGTTTCTGTGTTTTGAATAATGACAGAATAATGACAGAATAATTTTTCACCTGGTACTTGCCATATGATGTTTGTCTGTTTCTTGATGTGTGAAATTGATATTTTTAAAGAATCTAAATTGCCTCCAAATTATTTGTTATCTCTAGTTCTAATTATTCTGCTGCACACACAGATAAGGAAGGCTTTATTAAACATGCAAACCACACATATGTAACATAACATATGTAACATATGCCTTTGATCATTCAGTTTGTCTACATGTTTGCCTAAAAATGGTTAGTCTGAATGAACCCAATTTTGTCATAATAGTAACTTTAAATAAACTAATATTTCTGAACCCAGAAACTGACACAATTATTAATAATCTGAGGTCTGAGGGAGATGTACTTGAGCGTAATCCTGTGTTAGAAGTAATGGGACATTTGAGTCAAAGCTTTGAATTGTGCTCCGAGCAGAAGGCCAATTCCAGCTTGGAGCAGAAGAGATCACAAGTAACATTCAATGAAGAGCCATTCGGGAGTCAAAAGACTCATCTGTTTTTTTTTGGTGAGCTGAACCAAATGAAACAGAGCCATAAGTCCCATTTCTAGTTTTAGTGAATATTTCCATAAGGAGATTTAACAAATTCAATTCAATTCAAAAATACTTTATTAATCCCAAAGGGAAATTAAATGTTGTTGTAGCTCATAATCCTCGTTTTGTTAAAGAGTTGATGGATGTGGGCAGGAAGGGTCTCTTGTAGCGGTCTGTCCCATTTTGTCCTCGGTCCTGGTGTCCTCAAAGAGTCCCACCAGGTGAGCCTCGCTGGCCTCTTGTGGAGCCATGATAGCCGAGCTCTGGAAGCACAGGTCGGTCTTCAAGTCCTGGGCAATCTCCTGGACCAGGTGCTAGAAGGGCAGCTTCTGGATGAGCTGCTCGGTGGACTTCCGATATCGGTGGATCACCCCAGGGACGTGCGGTCAGGGGAGGCAGGTGAGGCAGAGCCTCCCCTGTCATCATGACAAGAAAAAAAAAATCATAACATAAAATGAATATTAATATTTGTCCACTGATCTTTATGTATGAGTAATTTTCGAACATTTTTATGGTCCAAATCGCATTTTTATAGTCAAAATCGCTG
>NC_051450.1:5592447-5637142 GCF_001649575.2 Kryptolebias marmoratus | reverse complement strand
AGGCAGTACTCTGCCGCACTGAAGGGGGCGCACGTGAGCCAACGGGAGCTTGTTGCTGCTGTCCTTTTACGCAGAGGCCAGTGACAGTCACGTGCACTGCTGCCAGTCGTTAAGTTTTGTTTTGCTCCATCAGACTGCCAAAACGTAATTGTAACATTTTTTCTTATCTTATCCTTAATACTACTGTGTGCGCGCGCAAGCGTGTGTGAGTGAGTGAGAGAGAGAGAGAGAGAGTGTGTGTGAAGAACGCTGATGAGATATGAAATAACCAGTAGCCAATTGAATAAGCTACCCTTTTGGATTTATATATCTGTAAATCTGACTCTCAGTGCCTCACCAACCATGAACCTCACCGCACGTCACTGGATCTCCCTGAGAGCCACGGTCCTAGGCCTGTAGCGGTGAGGCTTCTTCACTCCGCCGGTGGTCGAGGCGCTCCTGCGGGAACCTGGTTGTTTGAAGACTTGATCTTAGAAGAATCCAGGGAGTAAAGAGTTCATCTGTCGAGCAGTCCATGAGACGATCAACACACTGTGATTTTTGTCTTTCTTGGCACCTAAAACATACCTGCTGTGAACCCGTATGTGTATGTCTCTTTTTATCTATTTATCTTTTTATCTGTTTATTTGTTTTATCTATTTCCTTTTTACTGTTTTTTATCTATCTATTGTACAACACTTTGGCTACCCCTGTTGTTCTTAAAATGTGCTATAGAAATAAAGTTGATTGATTGATTGATTGATTGATTGAATGATCAAGGTTCATGAAAATAAGTACAAAAAACTGGGAATCACAAAAGTCAAAAATGTACTCAGGAATTGGCTACACTGATCACCATTTTAACATTACGATTCAATGCTGAGTTGGCCTTAATTAGCAGCAGAGCTGATGAGTGATTGTGCATGGGTGATATTCCTGGATTAGGAAGTAATGTGACATCAGAAAGTGCAGAGGAGAGAACCTGCCAGCCTACAGCTTCACCTTGAGAAGAAAAATGAGGAGGAAGATGCCTGGAACAGGCAGGATCCTGGTGATTTCCAAAGCAAATTTTGCTGGATAAAACAGCAAAATTCACAGCCGTTCATGGACACACCAGTTTTAAAATCTTTACACCACTGCTAATTTTACTTTACTCATTATTTGAGCATAAACATTATAAAATTCCCAGAGGAAGTGACACCTGGATGCCTTCAAAATTTTCCACTCTACTACTGCTGGTGCTGTGTACTTAAAAATAATCATAAAATTCCAAGTAAATAACCATGTGCTGCAAATCTGGCAGTGGTGTAAAGCATTATAAAATAGTGTTTGCATGGACCAATATAAAATGTTTTGCAATTAGAGCTGTTTAAAGACAGCAGCAATACACTTTGGTCTTAATTGTGTTTGGACTAGCTGTTAGCTAATCAGTCCTGGCAACTGAGGGTGTTCAAAAAGCTATCTATAACAGGTGAGATATTAAATGTTCATAACCTTTCAGCAAATTCAATTTTAATAGATCTGAACCATCGCTTAAAGGTCATTGCAATCCAGACAGTTATTTCTTTCCTTCCTTATGTCAATGCTTTGACAGTCCTTCGCTCATCCAAACTCATCTAAAGTTTGCAAAGACCTTTTAAATGTGTAAGAGACTAAACAACCTTTGGGAAATTTCATTTTAAACAAAAACAGATGAATGAAATAAAGTCAGAAAAAAGATGATTGGAAATGGAGACGGAGCCTATTGTCTGAATTTTTCTCTGGACTCAGCTGAATGGTTACTGACACCACTCAAAGAAAACAGCCATGCTGTGCCTCTGTTCTTAGTTAATAAAAAGTGTGGTTTGAATTTTTACACATCTTTCATAAGTTTGTGATGTTTTCATCTCCGTCTGGTAAAAAACAGTAAAAAAAAAAAAAACTGCATCAAAGGAACATTTCTGACATACTTCATACCAGTGCAAGATATCAACAACATGAGACTCCAATATCTGTCAGTGATTTGATCGAAAACACTCACTGTGACACTTAAGATGTAGTATAGGATGAAGTATTTTTGTCATACCATATCACAACTCACTGTTCCTGCCACACCTCCTGCTGTCAAGCCACAGCATCTAGTAACTTTCCACAGCCTTGCCACGCCTCCAAGTTCCATGCCTCTGCAATCAAGACCATTAGTCTCACCTGCTTCACCCAGTATTTAAGATCACAGCTCTCACTCATTCCTTGCCAGATTATTGAACGGTTTATCCAAGTAAATGTTCAGCGCTTTGTCACAGTTCATGCCTGCCTTGTTCACGACCCCTCGCCTGTCTCTCGACCTTCGCCTTCAGCCTACTCCTTGCCGGACACCTCCACGGACTCTGACTTCTGGTAACGACCCCCGCTCTCACTCTCTGGACCTCGCCTTGTGGATTACCCCTGTCTGGATTTGTTAGCTAGTTACGGACTTACCCGCCTGCCGAATCCCCTCACGGACAATAGTTGGCGCCTCCATCTCGCAACTCCTGGTGATTGTTCCTGACCAAGCCCGATCCCAGACCGTGAGTGCCGCTCACAACACTAGCAAGCATAATTGTCTGGTGTTTACTAATAGAAGGTTAAACCTTTGTCTGTGTCCTCTCGTTCTGACTCCGTCCACGCTCGGCCTTGTCATACCAGGTATATTATTAAAGGCTTAGGCTTGTTGGGAATGACTTTCTGCTACTACCACATCAGATTTTAGCTCAATATCTGTAAATTTATAGTCATTTATGTGTTTGCTAAGTTTACCAAGCTGTTGGGGTCATTTTGAATTGGGTTAACTCCTAAATTTCTTCAGATGTAGATGTGCAACCAGTGATTATGTTAAAAAGACCCTCAATGTTGTCCGAGTAGTTTAATTTCGGTGTTCGGTATAAATGTTTATTACTCGTCCTTTTGTCCTTAGAGCTCACCGTAGTTAGTCTGACGTCATCACGTTACTGCGTCCAGTGTTTTAGCATTGCTAAAGTTCGGGAGCCGAACCACCGCGGGGAGAGACGTACCGCAGCATTTGTTTCTTTACGAGTGTGCGTCATTTAAAAGTGAGTTATTTGTTCGAATGCCTATTATTATACGTGTTCGTTCCGAGCTAACGGCAGTGTATATTGTGGAACGGTGCGCGAAATACACGTTATTAACGGTGGAGGCGGACTTACTAGCTTACGGCTAAGCTAGCCAGTTATTGTTCTGCTTATTACGGTGAAACTTAATTTCGGTATTTGTTTATTTTACAGAAAAACCACACGCGTACGGCGACCCATGCTGGCAAATTAAACCACGCTGTGTATGTGCTCATCCCTGTTCAGTATTGATGACTCAGTTCGAATACAGAATAATCGAAAGGAGCCAGCCTCGTGTCTTCATTCTCCTACATCATCACCCATCCTAACACCTTGTCCTGATCTGATTCCTGGCTGAAGTAGTGTTCTAGCCGACACTCCAGGTTGAGAGCGGTGATAAACACGGTCCAGTATCTTATGATCCGTTCCCAAAGCAGACTCACCTACAGATTACTTTCTAAAAGTTTTGTCAAAATCTGTTCAACAGTTGATAAAATATTTTACTTTAAGTCAAACAGGGTTGTCACTAACAGTTAATGCCAAAGTTTAAAGCAAAAATATTGTCCAATGTGTTTCAACAGTGTCTTTCTCTTTGCCACTCTCCCATAAAGCTCATACTGGTGAAGGACCTGATCAACACCGGTTATATGTACAGTCTCTCTCATCTCACCTGCTGAAGCTTGGAACTCCTTCAAAGACCTCACAGGTGTCTAGGTGTCCTTTCTCTCTCTGTATTCTCCTTCATCACACTCACTCTGTTTATGAAGCCAACCTGCTCTTGGTAGATTTACACATGTCCCATATTCCTTCCATTTCTTGATGATAGATTTAACAGAACTCCTATAGGGAAGTTTAAGAGCAGCTGACAGAGAAAATCAGTCATATTGCAAAAAACATGGAAAGTTACATCTCATGGATTTTAATGAAACAGGGTGTGTACTAGTACTTGACTAGTGTAAATCTTTCCAAAAATATTTTGGCATAATATTAAGTGGTTGCCATGGTATCCAGCCGGTTTGTTTTTGGGGCAAATGCGCCTCAAATTCAGCAAGTTAATAAGACCAAAAATGGCACATCTCAATACTTAGAAAAAATACTATATATATATATATATATATATATATATATATATATATATATAATTTTTTTTTTTAAACACTGTTTTGTGAAGAAACATATCTCTTCTTTGTGTTTTTGAACATTCTGTGCCTTTGGAACAGATATTTTATGAAATACAAATTTTTAAAATAAGGTCCTATTTCGAGCTCTCAAATTGGTTAAACACGCTTCTCTAAAAATTAAATTGTCAGAGTTTGGACCTAATTGGTGACTTCATATTCAATAGATATTAAGAAAAATAGTGTATTTTCTTATATGTGTAAAAAAATTTAATTGACCTTTTTGAAAATGCCCCATTAAAGGGGGCGGAAACTTGAGAATTTAATACATTCTAGAGTGATTTTTGTCGTTGAAACGGTTCAATGAAACATTTACCGCCACGTGTTGTCATAACAACAGCGTATGCACGCACCAGGAGTTTCAACCATAGAAAACGACTTTCAATTGACTCAAAGTATTATCGTAAGTATATTTAGTAATTTATACTGAAATGATTGCTTCATATAGTTGATTTACAACCGTTTTTCATGTAACAATTATTGTGGTTGCATAAGAACAACTAGAGCTACAATGTGGAATAAATTTTTTCTCGAGACCAGTTATCATGATTGATTAGAATTTTCTTTTTTCAGATTGAGATTCATTTGGACTCACCCACAGATACTAAAGTATCACAGATACTAAAGTATCTGTATATATACTGTGTATATATATATATATATATATATATATATATATATATATATATATATATATATATTCCTGTTTTGTAAAACATGAACCGCAGCAGGGTGACTTGCTCTTGACTTTGTCATTGTGACCTGCAGTCATCTTGTACGTGCAAGTGTCCATATTTCAATAGTTTGTGAGCTATCATGCAGTTATCACTAGATATTGATTTGTATAGGTTTATTTGAAATTTAGGTGGTAGTTACTTGTTAGTGTCCCACCTTGGCAGCACTAACTGTGGAGTGTGTAAATTAAACCATTTTTACAGTTTTTGTAAAATTTTTGTACCCTGATATTAAAAATTGAGTGTAGGCCTATGCCACATATTGGTATTGCCATAGAATTGCAATAACTGTTTTTATTTTTTCATGGGTCACTCTATAAATGATATATGATGACAAAATGATGGGTTGATCCTAACATTCTGGAATATTTTTTCAAAAAAGCCATTTTCACAATATTTACTGAAACTTGCATTTCAGCCAAATATGGTGAGATGTATGTGACACATATTGGTATTGAAACTAAATTGCAATAAGTTTTTAATATGCTATAATGGTCTACAGGGGTCACTCTATAAATGACATATGATGACAAGATGATGGGTTGATCCTCACATTCTGGAAGATCTTTTCAAAAAAGCCATTTTTACAGTTTGTTCATATTTTACCAACATTGGAATTCGGGCTAATACTGAATTGTTCACAGATTTTTCATGGGTATGGGTCAATTAATTTTTTTTCCATAAATGTGTAGCTTAGGAATCCATCTTTCATATTTATGCCAGCAAAATGGCCTACCTTGGTCCAAACTCTGGCATTAGAGCAAGGAAAATTTCCATTTTTTGGAATTTTCCAAACTTGTAAAATTTGAATAAAGGTAGTCTTCTAAAATGTGAGTAGTGCCTTTAAACTTAATGAGTACATATATATGTTACACCTCTTTTGAAAATATAAAGCTTCCAGATTTCAGTGATAAGTATCATTAATATATAGGTCTAGCAAATCTGTCTCTAATTCTCACATGAAAAGTGCTAAAAATGCAGCCATCTGAGACACCAAAAATGCTGATTTAGGCAATTTTTCAGCCTAGCTCGTTTCCATGGCAACCAAAGTAATATTTTTGAAAATACTTTGGGATGTGCCATTTTATACCTAAATATGCATGTGTGAAAAGTTTCATTAAGATCCGCCAACCTCGACTTTCCACCCTATGACTGATTTTCTGTGTCGGCTGCTCTTAAAGTGCTAATTAATGGGTGAATATTTTATTTGCGCTTATTTTGCAATAAATATTTTTATTTAATTTGTATTCCTCTGTAGAAATTTGCTTTCTCTTTGAGATGGAGTTATTTTTGGAAAATTTGTCTTGTAAAGAAAATCTATTTTTATTTACAATGATTGATTTATGACAGCAATAAAAGCATAAATCATCCAGGGGGTACTTTTGTTATAGGTACTTTAATGAGATGGTTTGTGCTGCTTTTAGCAAAACAGTTGAGTGAAGAGCAAAGGCCTGAATTCACATCCCTTTGGACTCCTGTGCTCTGAATGATGGAGTATGGCATGTTGCTGCCAACACAAACTGTCTGCTGTCTTCCTGACAGGAAGTCCAAAACCAAGCTACATTGTTGAGGTTTTAGTCCAAGCAAAGAGAGAACTTCACTATAAGCTGCTGTGGGATGTTTGTGTTAAAGTTGTCTTATTTATTTCCAAAATAGGGTTGGTCACTGAACAGAACCCTACTGTTAGGTTCAGAAAACAAATTTTAAATCCACTTATATACAACTTAGTTTAATTCAAATTAATACAATCTGATTTGAATTCAGTCTCACTCTGTTTAGTTTAATACAGAAAAGAGACAGGAGAATCCTTGAGCAAGACCAGATTCAGGAGGGATAACTAACTGCTTTGAGTGGCAGCAGAATCCCAAAGATTAATATGACAGGTACAAGACACCCGTTCCAGGTACAAATGATAATATTAACAAAATAATTTTAAAAAAAAAAGCATTAAACAGAAGTATTGTCATTTAAATATACAGTAGAAAGAGTAAGGTTTCTGTGAAGAAGAAAAAAAAACAAAAAAAAAACAGGTTTGACATAGAAATCAGACAGAGGTAACCCTGAGGATCACAAGGAGAGGTCCTGGCTGTGGCATAAGACCAACAAGGATGGGATAGGAGTAACAGAATAAAAAGGGTTGAGGGGGAGTAGAAGATTAACAACAGCTGAGAGTAACAGGTAATAAGGAACAGGTGAAGTGGACTGACTGGAAAAACATTGAGGAGATGAACTGAGGAAGAGTGAATAGAGAGACAAGAAACACAGAGGGTACAGGGAGCAAAACTGTACAAGAACATCTAATATCCAACCCAGGGAATAAAGTAAACACAAGAATCACAAAAAAACAAGAGCATGAAAATCAAATACAGAAGATCAAAAAACTCAAAATTGTTTAGAATCTGAATCATTTACCAAATGTAGAATACATCATACAGAGACTTTTTAAAAATGTTTACGAGACTTCTGGAAACCACAGCGACAATGACGCAGAGTCTTTTTTTCCGTCAAACATTCTCCTGACTGTCGTGATTACAGTCTGGCTGTGTGCTGTTAGGTTGTGGAGGGTTTTGAGCATGCTCAAAACTTCCATAGCAACGTTGTGAAGGTTTTTCCATCGTGGTGGAGGCCTGGGAGGAACATTTGGGAGCGTAGTAGTGTTTGTTCAGTCGTTTGAATGCCTGTAGACACTATAGAAATGGGAGCGTGCACGACTTGCCAAAATGACCCAAAAGCCCACCCCGCATGACTATCACTAAGACGTCAGATTTGACACGGAATACCTAGAGCTTAGACAAAATATCTCCTCCCACAGCTCAAGAACAGAAATGTTAGGTTAACTGCTGACTCTGTTGGCAATAGGACATATATATAAAATTTAAAATGTATAAAAGTTACCAAATCCAAATATCATAGCCACAATGTCCTAAATGAAATGAGCATTTTAATTTAAGTGATTTTTTTTTTTTTTTTTACAGGTGTTAAAGTGCAAACGCTGGGAAAAGCTGCTTGGATGATCTGAAACAGCAAGTATCGGGTATAGATTTAATCTTGTTTGTTGAAATAGTGCAGTGAATAATGTTCCTTACAGGTTTGGTGAGAAGAGAGGCATGGAGGGGAAGACATGTCCACCGAAGATTGTCCAGGAGGAGGAGGATCCGGAATCCAAACAACAGGTAAGTGCACCGTGATTTTCAGGCAAGCAGGTATTTACAAAAGACTGAGTAGCAAGTCCTGAGGCAAAAAGAGAGAAACAACAAGCAAAGCGTTAACATAGCCATGAGCTTTCAGAATCAATGGTCTTAGACTGCAATCCTGACCCATAAGGCACGATTCTCCAGCAAATGGAACCAGCCAGGGGCTTAAATACAGGTGCAGTTCATCACGGTAACATGATGCAGCTGTGGAGGAAGAGCTCCTGGCACCACCAGCAGGGCGGAGACAGAAACTCTGAATCCTTACAGACTGAATTTCAAATACGTAGATGAATGATCTTACTGAGTATTTTAAAAACATTATAAAGCTCAGTCCCTCCAGGATTTTGTGGGCATTTTTTGTGATTGTTGCGGGCTAAAATGCCTGATTTCACGGAGCATTTTCCTAAAAATTGCGATGAAAAGTTGCGATTTTTTCTTTTACTAAAATCAATAAAAAACTAGAACTTTTAATATATAAACCAAAAATACTTACTAGCTTTTTGAGATAATTACCAACAAACATTGTCATTCTCAAAAGGTGCTTTATTTGAGAACTTTGATAGCTTATAAACTGACATTCATGACCATTTCTGGATTGTCCCTTGTCTGCAGCTCTCCTCACATGTTTTGCAGACACAAAGTGTTTGTCGATGGATGACTTGTGTTTATGTTCGATGATTACACTGCAGGAAGTGCAAAACAGCTTCCCCCCACTCTCGTGCAGATGGGTAGGAAACTGTTTTGCGCTGTCCTTTGCTGAAATCTTTGTGGGCAAATGTGAAGCATTAGTGCACATTTTCGCTTCGGTTGCTGCTCCTGCATGCTCCCCGCATTCTGATGTTAACAGGATGTGACGTCACGTCTTCTTTTGAGTTATTTGGGGTTATTTTGTATTCCACACTACACCAACCCACAAAGAAGACACTTGACCGCAGAAACAGTGGAGAATCACTTTAGAAACAATAAATATTGGGTTAAAGTTGCGGGAAAGTTGCAGTGTTTTTGGCAAAGTTGCAAAAAGTAGCGATTTTGCGGGATTTGCTTGATTTTGCATTAATAGTTGTGATCGAAACATCGCAAAATCCTGGGGGGTCTGAAAGCTGAATGAACCTTATCTCTCATTCTTGGTTCTTTATGTGGCCAACAATAAACAGATCACACCAGTCTGCTATCTGACCAGTTCATTGGTTTACTTCAGATACACATATCACACATGTTGCAGCTCTGAGGGAGACTCTTATTTTAAAAGATGTATATTATGAGCGAAATCCAACAACATCTGGTCAGCAGAGAGAGCAGCAGACCAAATGCAGTACAACAACATTGGCTTCATCAGCTGCATAGAGCACTACAATGGGACAGTGTGTGAAAACAGAAGAGCAGTTGGTCAGTGGGTGATGGATGGAGCCTCTGGCCTTAAGGTTCACACTGTATGCCTGGATACAAACAAGAGACACTTTTTAACAGGCTTTTTATTCTGACACACTGCTGCTCAGTGGGAACATGCCAGTGTTTCAGCTGATTAAAACTAGGAACAAAACATACTAATTAACACAGACAGACAGCAGCAGCAGAATCAATTTGTGGTGATTTGGGTGTTTTCTGTGTTATGGTTTTGTTTTAGTTTTATTTAGTTTGTTGGTTTGTGTTTGGTTTCTGTCTTGTCTTTTGTTTCATGTTTCATTTGCTCCTCAGTCTCTCTCTCTCTGTCTCCTTGCCACACCCACCTACACCTGTCCCTACTTCGTAATCACGCCACCTGTCTCCACTTACCTCACCATCCCCAGTCTTGAAAACCCAGTCATTGCCTTCCACACTCTGCTGGTTCATTGTTTGATGTTGTTTGTTTGTTTCTGTGTTCCTGGTTTCGTTATTAGATGTTCATTTTATTATTTGTGTAAAAGCACACTGTTGTTTTCCTGCCCAATTTTTGCAATCAAACTACTTCCACATACTTTGGGCTATTTTAACCATTCATATATCAAAGTTTTCAGTTTGATCTGGAATATGACGCTATGACTTTTAGGATTTGTAACTTTTATACCTTTTAACAATTCTTTAACTTTATTTAAATGAAAAGTCTCCATAGAAATTCACTACAAGTTCTTCAGTTCCTTCAAAAACATTGTTCTGTTTGAAATCTGCTTCAGCAGGCTGGCTGCATTTTTGTTTTCTGATGCTACTTGTAATTTGTAGCTACTGTTGTACTTGGTTTTAGCTACAATTTAGCCAAATTTAGCTACTGTTTTGCTTATTTTAGTTTTTGCCACAGTTTGAAACTTTTCAGAGAAACTTGTAAATTTCTTATGAAATGCTGAAAGGTACCAAAGCACCTACTGCCTGAACTTAAAATATCAATTTTCTTTTACAAAGCTCAATAGGAATGTTGGGCTTCCTGTTTTAATTTAAGCCCTAGCATTCCTCGAAGGAATCCACATCACACCCCGCCTTTCCTGCCAGAGTTTAAACTAAGACCATCTTCTGATGAGAAGGATAGAAGTGTAGTGCAGTCAAACCTTAAAAATGACATCTCCCTCAGTCTTGCATGATCTGTTAACGCTCAGAGTATGTGTTGTGAAAGACTCAGCTACTACCACATTACATTTTAGCTAAATATCTGTAAAATTCACTGAGTTAGAGCCAGCTGTTCTGTAGGCTAAGGCTAAGATTGATTAGCTGTGGCGGCCATCCAAGATCACAAGAAACGTTAAAGCTGCTGCTTGAGGTTCATTAGAGTCACCATGGTAACCACACACCTGTGTCTATCACAGGTAGGAGAGGCGAACATGCAATCTTCCTCCTGTGAGATGACACCTCTAACCACCATCGCTCCACTGTGCTGCCCAGCTCAACTACAATGGAAGTCAGTAAGAGCTTGGATATCCACAGTCTGCATTCTGGGGGGATTTGGGATAAAAAAAAAACCCAACATAAATCCTATAGCAGTGAAAGACTCACAGGATGAAAGAAGACAAAAATAAATGTATAAACTGTACAAGAAGTGAAAAGATGGTGGAATTAAGAAGGGTTTTCTAAATGTTCTGAAAGTTTTGACAGTTCAAATTTTAAAGAGTGTGATATCATCATAAACTAAGTTGACACGTTTGTTGTAAAACCACAAAACTATGATTTCACTGTTTTTGACTGAGTTGCATATTTTCATATATTTTCACATGGGTTTTTCCAAAGCTGTGGGAGGTGTAGTGAATCAAAACTTGTGACAGAACTGGAAAAATAACAGGCAAACAGTACTTCTGGTGTTTAAGTGTTTACGCTTTGGTACTCTGAATTATCTCAAACATGATGGAAGCTGAATGTGCCAAATAGATTCTCCTGAGGATGGAGTGGTAGCAGAGGCTCAGCATCGTCATGGAGGAAACTACACTACAGAGCTGCTGACTGAGGGTGTTGCACTTGATGTATTATCATACCATCCATTCATCCATTTTCTTTACCCACTTTTCTGTGCAGGGTTGTGAGGGAGCTAGTGTTTATCTCCAGCAGACACTGGACAGGTTGCAAATCCATTACAAGGACACAGAGACAAACAAGACAAACAACCATTCACGCTCTCACTCACACCTAGGGAAAATTTTAGAGTTGCCAGTGAACCTAATATGCATGTTTTTGGTGGGAGTAAACTGGAGTACCCAAAGAAAACCTATACATGCACGTGGAGAACATGTAAACTCGTCAAAGAAAGAGCAGAAGACAAACCTGTGACCTTCTTGATGTGAGGCAAGGGCTCTAACCACTGATGTACTGTGCTGTCCTATTTTACATACCATATTCTATCAAATTCAAACAAGGTATTCTGGGTCTAATTTTTAGTCTTCTATCACAATGAAAAATTGTAAAATAACTAATTTATTTGATGTCCTCAGTTCATATATCTAGCAGCCCTTACCTTAGCTTTTTTAAAAACAAGTCAGGTTAATGTTACAAGTTAAAGAAACAAATACTTTTTAAACAAGGAAAAATGCCATTTCATCATTAATGAGACATACTGTTGGCAGTTTATTTTATGTGTGTTTGTCTGTGAGTTTGTCTGTTGTGTTAGCAAAGTGGTGGATTTTTTTTCAGAGTAAGAAGTACATCTACAACTCATTTACTTTTGGAATCAACCAATTCAAGATGGCTTCCCACAGCTAATTGACCTTAGACAACACAAAAATGGTTATAACTCATCAAATTTTACAACAATTAATCTCAAATTTATTGTGGTTGCAGCTGGGAGTCATTCACAACACATACTCTGAGTGTGACATCTTGTGATATTGCATGAGATCATGCATCATGTTATTTTCAAGGTTTGATCAAAACAGTTAAAATTCCATCATTTCTCAACATAAGATGATCTTAGTTTAAAATCTGGCATGAAATGTGGCTGGTGATATGCCGTTCTTAAAGGAATCCTGTTTTGAATTGACAAAGATGTTACAAACTAAACACTGGAACACTTTATAGTAACATGTCACATGTCTCTAAAGCTTTTATCCCCTTGATAAGAAGAGCTTTTATACCAGAGAAGTTCATAACATCTGAATAAAACCTTCCTGCTGCCAGTTCCACCCCCCTACCCCCAAACACTTCATGCCTGTCGACAGCTTGATGTAGCCACATGGGGCCGATGTGCCGACTCCAGCCAACGACATGCTCCTTGCTCACGAGCCTTTGACCCCTCACAAAGGGGGGTGTCTTCATGGACAGAGATGTCCCTGATGTTTGCCGGCTGTGCGGCACAAAAAACCCGCCTGGTCCTGTTGACATGGGACATTAATAGGGACAATAGGGGGAGGGGAGGAGGGAGTCAGACTGTGAGGCCCCCACGGAAAAGATCACTTCCTGCCGTTGGCTGGGTAGACTGAAAATCACCACCATTTTTTTTAAACAACTGGTTTGGTTTCATGCAAAAACACTCCGCTTGAACTGCAACAGTAACAGAAATATAAATATTTTCAAAAAGACTTTCAAAATAAGGAATTCTGTCTTTTTTAGGCTTACAAAATGGATTATTTGAAGAGTGTAAATGAGTTTTTGTTTCTATAAAAATTATTCATATTGTATAGATTATTGCCTGCTAATGAAAAATATAGGTGGAGCAATAGTGTTTGTGTGTGTGTGAGCAAAATAACTTATAAACCCCTGGTTGAATTTCAATGACACTTTCAGAAAGTACTCATTGGATATACATCTACAACTGATTAGTGTCACAAATTGAGTTTCTATTTTTCTGTATTTGTTATCATATTGTCATTGTCAAGTTTCTGTGTGTTCTTGTCACTCTTGTTTTTCTCATATGTTTCTTGTGCCACTGTTCACGTGCCCTCAGTTCAGTAGTTCTCCACTCAGTCTGCCACACCCATCTGTACTTGTCCCCAGTTTGTAATCATTCACCTGTGTCCACTTACCAATCACCCTCTGCCTTTAAAACCTGGTCATCTCCTTCTCATACTCAATGGTTCATTGTTTGTTTAGTTGCATTCATTTCCCATCTGGCTCCCTCGTGTCTTCCTCCTCGTGTTCCTGATGTCTCCATTATTTGTAAGTTTTGTTATTTAGTCTTTGCTGCCACGTCAGCCTTTTGTTTTTCTCTCTTTTTTTAATAAATTAGTTTTACTTTGGAGCTCCTCAGTGTCGTCTGCATTTTGGGTCCAAATCCTCCAACCACCTATCGAGACAATTAGCTTATGAAGTCAATTAAATTCAACATGGCCACCAGAGCTAGTCAAATTAGCCAACACAAAATGACAATAATGTAGTCAGTTTTACAGATACTGAGGTAAATTTGATGTGGAATCTGATAATTATTCACAGCACATACTCCAGGTGGGTTAGCTTGCAATATAGCGCATAATGTTCTGTTTTTATGGTTTGACAAAAACAGCTACAATTCGTCAAAAGATGTACTTAGTAAAAACATCTGGGTCTTTAGGGCTAATCACACTAACTGATCTCGCAGATTTACTCTAGTCCTGGTGTAACCAGTTTTCATTCACACGCATCATAAGATGCCATAAATGATCATTTAAAGAAAGACTGAAGTAACTCAGGCAAAATGTCTACAACACATGCTGACATATCATGACAGGACAGTAAAAGGATGTAGCACAACAAACCCTGCACACTAAGTTTCCTTTGAGTTTGGAGGAGAACTGCATGAATGTGTACTGAAGCAGCGACACCGAGCCCGGACCTATAGCTTGCAGTTAGAACGGCCAGCTGGAACCTGTTGCATTGATAGATCAAAGAGTTTACCAGTGCTATCTTATTATTATCATTATTACAAACATAATGCATTGGGAAAGACTCAAGACCACTGAAGAGCTATTTGTGTCAGTCTATTTCTCAAATTAGGACAATATTACGCTCATCTAAAAAAATCACATTGGGACCAGATTCAACCAGATGTCCCATCTCTGGCAAGAAACACACTTATACTAATCCTCTGACCCTAGACAGGTTGCAAGTCCATCACAGGGTTTCTATAATTCCAATAAAAGTAAATAATTTAAATAATACTTGGCAGAACTTAATTTTGGAACTTACCATTGTCTGTAGGCTATGACTGTACATTACTGATTTAAACATTTGTTTTTGATGTTTTATTCAGTGTCTTGGTTTGAAGTGTTTCAGTATTTCCAAGGAGATTTGTTTATATAATGATTATAGTTTGTTCTTTGTGTTATTAAACAGCAGATTGGTTTAATTAAGTACAGTACAGTAGATCTCTACAGACAACAGGAACAACATACAAATAAACACAAAATAAAATTTTGTGGCCCACTCACTTTCAATCAGGCCCACCAGTAAGTTCATTTCTGGCTGAATCACTGGTTGAAAAATGACAAAGGTGTAGCCATTTTGTCAAAATTTGAAAGTCGAGTTATATGGGACCTTACACGATATTGTGAAATCTCAGTGATCTGTTAGCACTCAGAATGGGTTGAAAATGACTCTCAGCAACTAGCACACTAAATTAAACTCAATATCTGTAAAACTGGGTGAGTCTAAGCTAGGGTTGAAAGGGAATGAACAGTTGCTGATAAATTTACAGAAACCTTCCATTGGAGGTTAAACTGGGGTAGTTTTGGAAATATTTCCAATTGGGAACTTGCCATGGAAATTATAGGAATTAACTGGAAAATGGGGGTAATTTAAACAAAAGATTTAACAAATTTCACAATCTCTTCTTTGTTGTAATTTAAGTAAAAATATTAATGTTATATGATGTTTTTGCCATGTTTTTGTCATTGTAATAACATAACAGAACAAATATCAGTAAATTGCGTATTTAAAAAAAATATTTTCAGTATCTTAATTTAGCTACAGAAAATGTCAAATTTAATTCACACAACTTTGAACAGTATATTATAAAAAACAGGATAATTTATATATATATATATATATATATATCATTCAATTATTGTTTTAGCTTTTTCTGTCATTTTATCTATTTTTACTTAAAAACAACACAATTTCTAGTAAATTGCATTTCACAAGAAAATTGTTTACAACGCTGAACTAAACTGTTTACATTTTACAATTTCCATCTGTCCCTCCATGCCTCACCTGTCCCTATAACTTTGTCCCTTCATGCCCCATTTGCCCCATCTGTCCCTGCATGTTCCATCTGTCCCATAAATCGTGAGCTATAAGTCCCATTTGTCCCTGCAAGTCCCATCTGTCCCTATAATTCCCATTTGTCCTTGCAAGACCCATAAATCCACTTTGTCCCTACATGTCCCAACTGGCCCTACATGTCCAGGTGACATAGTTTATCACTTTCTAGGGTGTAGTGCTGCTCATAACATGGTGCACCAATAAAATCTGGTGATTTTAGTCATGACCATGCTAAAATATATTTTTTCAACTATCAACCATCAGTATTTTAATTCCAGGTTTATCACGTTTAATACCATAATTTCCCATTAATTCCCATGGAAGGTTTCCAGCTTTGAAAATTCCTGGAATTTTGCAATTATAGTTACAGGTATTTTTAGTTTGTTAAGGTTGACTAGTTGTGGCTGTCAAAAGATAATCCTTTGTAGGTGTACATCATTAAAATCCACCCATTGGTTCATGAGATATTTTACTAACAGGCATACAAAGAGGTTAGTTTTACCTTAATTATCTCAGTTTATTATATCTTAGTTTGGTTTTCCTCAGTTTATTTTATTATGACTGTCTATTTTATCTGGCCTTTGCTTGCTTAAACTTATTTTAGTTTTGCTTGGCTAAGCTTATTTTATATTTTATTTTATTTTAGTTTTTCTAAGCCTGTGTTTTTTTTAATCTTAGTTTACTCTAATCAAATTAGTTTATTATATCTTAGTTTGGTTTTCCTTAGCTTATTTTAGTACTTAGTTTATGACTTTAGTTGAATTAGCTGAATTAGTGTTATCTCCAGCCTGTGTGCTTTTATGTTATTTTGTGTTTTCGTGCATGATGCTATTTTTTTCTAACTTTAGCTGAATATTTTGAATTATTTTTTAAATTATTAATTATTGTGTGTGTTTTCATGATGACAGAATTTGTGTGTTTTCATGATGTAAAGCACTTTGAACCGCCTTGTTGCAGAAAAGTGCTAGATAAAAAAATTTGACTTGAATTGACAAAGACACACATGCTTGGGGGAACAACACTATCACCCGCCTTTCCTCCTTCCCCTCTGCGGGCGACATCAAACAACTCAAACAGCCACTAGTCGCTGTGTAAACAGTCTCATCATGAGGATGGACTGCAGGACTGGACTTTTTTAACTAGATCGGGGCTCCGTCCTGCGCATGCGCCATACTTGGAGGGTGGGGGGTGAGGATGCAGTTCACAGAGAAGCGGAGTGAACTGGGACCCATGGAGCGGCATGTCCCAGAGGCACAGTTTTCCGTCTCTTCTTGTTCACGATGCACTTTAGGATTTCAATAAGATGCGTGTGTGTGTTCAGATAACCAGCTTGCTGCTCGCCGTCAACTTTTTCCTCCAGCCGCTGCAAGCTCAGGGTGAGTCTGTCCGATCACGGATATGTTTCTCCGATGGGTTTCTAATGGGTTTTCTAATGTCCTATATGACACTGTGTCACACTGCTGAAAAGGAGCCGAACTGTTTATGGCTCTGTCTTACAAGTTCCGGCTCGAGGTGTTTTGTTTTGTTTTGTTTCTGTGACAGCTGGCGCGTTCGCTTCTAGTATTTGGAGTATTTGGAGCCCTGAACCAGTCTCCATTCAGAAATCGTCAAATGTAAGAATGAATGGCTTCTTAGTGAACGTCAGCAACTTGCGGAGTATCCAGAAAGTTGAGCTTTAACTCTTAAAAGTCTCTTAACAAATTCGGGCGAATAAATTTCTTTAAAAACAACAGTTTGTTTCAATAAACAAAAGCTTTGAGCAGGCAAATGGCTAGCCGCTCTCTGGAGTGCGCAGATTTACTGTAAAATAATGATAAAAGGAGCATTAGTTTGTGATGAAGTTACGGTAAAAGTGATGACGTGTTTCAGACTCTGTTAAAGTTTTGTTTTTGTTTGTTTCCTTGTCGTTGAGTGTTTTGTCGGATCTGTTTCTGGGACAAACGGACTTCGCGTCCTGTCAGGCTGTCAGACTCGGAAAGTTTGTGGTGTTTGAAGGCAAAGCGTGACCCACGTCGAGAGCCTCTTTGTTCGGGCTGGTTCTGACTGCTTCCCCGGTTCCGAGGGTTCGGGAAGCGGATCTGCTCGGTTCCGACCCTCCCTGGGACTCAGCTGAGGACAGGGAGGGAACAGGACGGGTTATAGAAGAGGACCGTTAAAGGCGACGCGTCCAAATAATTTCACTTTTATCTTTTTTAATGACAAAAACATATACATATTACTTTTTATGTTTCAGTGTCCAAAAGCCTCCTAAAAACTAACATTTATTCTCAGAAGACACCCTCTAGGAACCCCTTTCCCCCGTCGTCAAAGGCGAAGGCGGGCGACAATCTTTTTGATTTTATCTGTGTGTCTGTCTGTTAGCAAAATATGTCATGAACGAATGCACGGATTTTCATGAAACTCCCAGAAAGTAATCCTTGGATGTGCATCTACAACTGATAAACTTTTGGAGCCAACCCAATTCAACATAGCTGCCACAACCAACTGACATTAAGAAACACAAAAATGGCCACCACTCTGTCAGTTTCACAGATGTTGAGCTAAAATTTGATGTATTAGTAGCTGAGACTGATCCACAGCTCATACTCTGAGTGCTAATACATTGCACTAGACCTGTATTTAAAACTTTGTCATTAACTATCTGGAGTCAACCCTGTCTGTTAGCAAACTATCTCATGGATACTCTTGGAAAGATTTGATTAAAACTTTCAGGAAATAATCATTAGATGTACATCTACCACTCATTAACTTTTGAAGCCAGTTCAATTCAATATGGCAGCCACAGCTAATCAACATTGGCTAACACAAAATTGTTTACAACTCAGTCAATTTTACAGCTATTGAGCTCAAATTTGATGTGGTAGTAGCTGGGAATCATTCACAACACATACTCTGAGCTATAAATCATCTTGTGATGTCGAAGAAGATTGTGGCTAATGTTATTTTACAGGTTTAATCAATATGGCTATAACTGTGTCATTTTTCATCTTAAGATGATCTTCGTCTAAAACTCTGTGATATGATATTCGTTCAAGGAAGGCTAGTAACTTGAATTGGATTGACTCCCAAAGTTAGTCGCTTTCTAAGAGTTTCAATAACATCCATCCCGTGGTTCATGAGATACTTTGCTAAAGGACAGGCACATGAACGTAGGCACAGGCAAAATCACCTTCGCCACCTTTGCCTTTTGGCGGCAGTCAGTAAAAATGTTTTGGAAGGCGTGCAGGAGAAGCATCGGCCTTTGGAGGGAGCTAACGAATTTGTCGGGAACTTTTTAAAGCAGCGTCATAAACCAGCCGGCTCTCAATTGGCTTTCACTTGTTAAGTATTTAAGCCAACAGAGAGCTGCTGCCTAGAGCCAGGTGGGTGACCCATCTCCCCGTGAGAGCTTCAGCGTTCGGTTTGTGGCCTTCCTTATGTAAAGAGGCCCAACAGGCGGGTTAGAAATGGGTCTAACATGTTGGCGAGCCGGCCTTTGAAGTTCACCGCACATGGGTGCAGTATGGATTTGCTCTGGTTAAATATCACTTTGTGCAGCCCCCACCCACCCCCCCAAATACATCTGTCCGGGACATGAAAGGACCACAGCTCTTTAGATCCTCATTTGGCCAGCACATTTTCTCCAAAAGGCTTCTGAAAGTAATAAAGGTCCTAGAAACTCCCAGCATGCTTTAGGTGTGATAAATAAACCCGGGTGGAAAAGTAGCACAACAGATTTGCCTCCAGGAGACCGGTGGCCTCCTTCGCCCACGTCTCCGTCTCAGGAACTGGTTTTGTGGATACATAAAATTGTATTATTGTCGCAGCCTTGCGTCCACACGTTTCTGCGTTTGAAACTGGATTCCAGAGTGAGAAAATCTGGAATTTATGGGGCTAAATTGGGGCCAAATGTTTTGTTGATTTGCAAAAAGAAATTTCAATCGAAAAACTAAAACTTGAAATTGAAAGCTTGAGTTTTAGTCAAAAACTTGAAAAATTCAATCATGTATTCAAACTAGAAGTAAGTGGGTCAATTTTTTTCAGTTTAAATAAAATATTGATTTAATTCTGGAAGTATTTTGAATAAATTATTAATTTTTAGTTTTCACTTTTCCATAGTTCGATATTTGAGGACTTTTTTTTAAATTCAGTTTTTATGTTTTTTGAACCGGTTGATTATTTTTGTGATCTCTCATAGAGGGATCACATAAGTTACAAAAGGTGCACAACGCGACACCGCGCGGGACCTTCGCGCAGGGGCGGGGACAGCACGATTGCGCCACTGTTGGCACGCGCACCCTCGCGCGGTGAGGTAGATAAAGGTAGCGGTTTTAGGGGTGTGGGTGGAAAAAAACGTGTATAAAAATTGACATATTTATAATAAACAAGTGGAGCTTAGCCTGGCAGCAGGGTCACGAAAGCCTGGTGGCCCGCCAGGCTTATAATACACTGGGGGAAACCATGTACATACATACACACATACATACATACATAAATACATACAGTCGGTGGTTTATATGTCTATACCTGCAGTCTGTGATTTGTATATAGTCTGTCATTTTTTTTAAATTTAGTCTGTAATTTGTATACATACAGTCTATGATTTGTAAGTATATACAGCCTATGATTCATAGGTATATATACAGTCTGTGTTTTTTTATACAGTCTGTGGTTTGTCTATATGTAGTCTGTTGTTTGTATGTATGTATACAGTCTATAATTTGTATGCATACAGTCTATGATTCATATGTATTTATACAGTCTGTGGTTTGTCTATATGTAGTCTGTTGTTTGTATGTATGTATACAGTCTATAATTTGTATGCATACAGTCTATGATTCATATGTATTTATACAGTCTGTGGTTTGTCTATATACATACTGTGATTCATAGGTTTATATACAGTCTGTAGTTCACATGTATATACAGGTTTTTTTTCCTATGTGTATACATACACTCATGTAAGCTTTATGCTCATGCCCCACATCTGTTTTTAGTATATTTTTGTGGCAGAGTTACAGTCCCAGTAGAGTATCTACACTATTTTGAACTACACTGAATATCAGAGGAACCATTTGTAGAAATGGTTCTATGTTTACGAGGATAGGTTTAGAAACAACAACAACAACAACAACAACAAAAAGATTGTTTTGGAAAACAAACATTGCTGTGTGGACAAGGCCTAAGTTTTGTGTTGGAACTCCACTCCTGTGCAGAGGTTTGCCTTCTTGTGTCTTTCATGTTGCAATCTGGTTAGAAAGACTTACTGTGAGAGAATGCATCTGGAACCAATTTGAATGTATGAAGCAGAAGGGGCAGGAAGGGAGGGAGGCAGAGAAGGGGGCAGGGAACGGCAGCTCTCTGCTCTCTGTGTCAACTGTGAGCAGACATGGCTCTGAGTCCCATAAACCTAATTATAGTTGGTGAACACAAGATTAAAGTGTGGCACACAGAGCTGAACGTCCTGCCCATCGCCTGCTGGAATGATCCTTAAATCAGCTCTGAAAGTTAGCAGCCAGGTGCCAGCAATGACTTTACATAAGCAAAAATTTAAAAAATGGAACAGATTCATAAGAATAGAGCAATAAAATTAAATAAATATCTCCTGTTTCCTTTCATGTAAATTTTAGACTAAGATCAGCATTTGTTAAGAAAGAGTTTTAGCTTTTTTGGTCACACTCAGGGCCGTAGCTACCATTGAGAACACCGATGTCCGGACCTCAGTATTCTTCTGCTGTGTATATAATAAAAAAATAATCAAAACAATGCTTTTGAATGGTGTGGTTCTGTATAGCTCCACCAGTTTACTGTAGGAGGCGCTGCAACTGCAGCCAAACTCAATGTCTACGAAGAAGAGTGCAGCTTTGCATACCTGACTGCTAAAATAAAGACCAGAAGAAGAACAGCGCAACTTACGGTGAAACACAACCGAGGTAACTTGCTAAAAAAATTCCCCTTCAATTCCACAAAGCAAAAGTTAGTTTCCGATTTCAGCGGAAAATGGCTAAAGGGTGATTCCACCTAAGTTTTCACTACCTTCCGCATCTTTAATCTACTCTAGTTAAAAAACTACAACACCTAGACACTTCAAACCTGAACCAGATTATTCTGCACTGATTGCAGAACATTTAAAACCAAGTATGTGATCTGTGAAACCTTAATCTGGTTTGTGAAACTTCAATAGAGTGCGATTTCAGCACTTTTTTGGTATCTGAATCACACTAGAACTAGTCCAGCTCCGAAACTACAACACCTCACTGGTATTTGATTAAAAAGGTAAAATCTGTGCTAAAATCTTGTGTTTTGAATCAACATTCATATAAACTAATTCATTTCATTTCAGTGAGTCATCATGGTTGTGCCCTGAGTCCTCTGTTGCTTAAGATGACATTGGGCCCCATGAATTTATAAACGCACACAAATACATGTCATATACGCATTCAAGTCACTTGTTTTAAATAAATGCTTCTATTTTAATTAGGTTTTGGTTTTCATTGTAACTGATGTGCAGGGGGATAATGAGTGGTTGACCTCAGTATTTTTTAAAGTCTGACTACGGCCCTGGTCACACTTTAAAATTAAAATGTGATAAAGCAAGATGTCATGCTCAGACTATGTGTTGTGAATGAATCTCAGCTACTACCACACCAATTTTTTCTCAATATCTGTACTGAGTTATAGCCATTTTTGTGTTTTCTAAGTTTAGTTGGCTGCGGCGGCCACCTTGAATCAGGTCGACTCCAAAAGTTAATAAGTTGTAAATGTACATATGATTATCATTTCCTGAAAGGTTCATTGAAATGTGTCAGTTGTTATTGGGATATTTTGCTGACAGAAAATGTTGACTGAAAATAATTAAAGGCAACATCTTTAAAAAAGATCTTGTACAGTCTGTTAGCACTCAGAGTATGTGTTGGGGATCAATCTCAACTACCGCCACACCAAAATTTAGGGTAACATCTGTAAAATTTAATGGGTTATAGCTAATACTGTGTTTTTTCAAATCAGTTGGCTGTGGTGGCCATCTTGAAACGTATTGATTCAAAATAGTAATCAACTATAGAGATACACCCAATAATTACTACACTTGACAGTTTCATTTAAATTAATTTAAATAGACACATGAACCCACACAAACAGGCAAAAACATTATTGCCCGACTTTCGCATTTTGGCATCAGGTAATAATTACGATGCATGTAAATGTTTCTTTTTAATAAATTGGTAGAAGTGATTCATTTTGATCTTAAAAGCTGGTGGTTCATTGTTCCAGTGTTTGCTTTGAATGAGCCTGCTGACCCGCCTGTGTTCCCCAGAGACTCTGGGTTCAAAGCACTTTATCGGCAATGGCATCAGCAGTGTCCTCACAGTCGAGCTTTACATGCTGGTAAACAGACTTTTAGAGGTCAACGTTTGTAGCGGGGCTTCTTGATTATGGAAAATAATCATAATCACAATTAATTAACACGATTCTTCATTGAGTTTGTATTTATGACACTTAAAGAACAGTGAATTACTTTAAACATGACACCTTCCTGTCAAACTTTACCTTAAAATAAATGACAAAACTGTGTTCAGATGTAGTTTAGTGCATAAAATAATAAACACAAACTAGAGAAATTCTATTTTCTGTGAAAAGTTTGTGCTGAATGTCTTTGCTGAAGGAGCTGAAACTGAGTTGTTAAAGCTAAAAGAACCAGAACACTAGCTAAAAGTACCAAAATGCTAGCTAAAAGTGTCAAAAAAGTAGCAAAAGGGTAGCTACAAGCTAAAAGCAGCAAAAAACTAGCTAAATGTATCAACATGCTAGCTAGAAGCTAAAAGTATTAAAAGGCTAGCTAAAAGCTTAAAGTAGCTAAAAGCTTAAAGTAGCAGAGCAGTAGTTAAAAGCTAATTCAGTTCAGTTCAGTTAATTTATGTAGCACCTATTCACAATGAAAGTCATCTCAGGCCACTGTACAAAAACATTCAGATTTGAAAAAGAACAATGTTTTGAAGGATTTGAGGAGGTCTTAGTGTATTTCTATGGGAAAATGTGCTTCGTCAATCACAGAACAACAATCTGAGCAGCTCAAGGTCACACTATAGTTGCCTAATTATCAGCTGGTGCCAAAAGTAGCATTTTTTTCTCATACGGTGTTTGTTAATTAATAAACTTATTAAACTTTGTTTCTAATCCCCAGAGAGATTTTAAAACAAGAGTTTTTTCAAGATCTGTTTTACTCACCAAAACTGAGCTTGGTCGAAGGTGTAAACCCAGCAGAACACCCTTTTTAAATAAAGGCCTCGACTTTTACGCCTGAGTTTTAGACTAAGATCATCTTATAATAAGAAACTACAGAGTTGTAGCTGTTGACAATAATGTTCTGTTTGATCTCACGCTCACAGTTTGTATTGCGAATGACTCGCAGCTACTACGTCATCAAAGTTGAGCTCAGTGTCTATAAAACTGACTGAGTTAAAGACATTTTTATTTTGGCTAACGCTGACAAGGTGTGGCAGCCATCTTGAATTAGGCTGACTTCAAAAGGTAATCTGTTGTAGATGTACATCCAGTGATTACAGAAAGTTTCATTAAAATCTATCCAGTGGTTCTTGAGATATTTTGCTAACAGACAAGCATTGTGAACTCCAACAGTTAATGTAAAGGTTTAAGGCAAAGCAGGAGCTTGGAGTATATGCTGTGAATGACTGTCAGCTACTACCCCATCAGATTTTAGCATATTATCTGTTAAACTGACTGACTTATAGCCACTTTGGTGTTCTTTAAAGTGAGTGTTTTTTAAGGGTCTGATTTGCGTTCTGTGACTATTATAACTCTTTTAGTAATTTCTTGAATAGGTTTACAATCTGCTGATTTCTTCAGTTGTCTTAGCTTATCAGAGTCAGATGGTATCATAGACATACTACATACTGCCAGGAATCAAACCACCAACTCTATCATTGGAGGACGATTACTCTAACCACTGATCCACAGCCACTTAATGATGGAAGCTGTTGTGTGTTTTTGTACAATTCAGGTTAGATTTTGATATTTTTCATAGAGACGCACCAATTTTGGCTTTGTGGGCCGATACAGTTTTTGCATTCCTGTACAGCTTTGACTGGGCGGCTGTGGATCAGTGGTTAGAGCAGCTGTTCTCCAACAAGAGAGTCAGAGGTTTGATTCTGCCAGTGTGCAGTCTTGTGTCAAAGTGTCCCTAGGCAAGATGCTGAACCCAGAATGTGATCTAAAGCACTGATTATACTTTATAGAATGATTTATTCACATTAGTTTTATAAAGATGTAGCAGAGTGCTGTGTGGAAGGGTAGATGAGGGCACAGATTGTGTTGTAAAGTGCTTTGAGTGGCCTGGTTGACTTAGTCCATTTATCTGTGGATACAGTTTTCTCTCTAAGAGCTATAATTAACACAATACAAAATATATTGTTTAAAGTGCAGCACATTACTGGAAACTCTTTTTTCTTCCTTTTAGCAAAATCAGTAATATTTATGAAAAAAACCATTGACTTTATGTTAGATCTGTTGGATTATTAAGCAACTTGTTCATTTTACTGTAACTATTATATGACTACTTGAAACGATCATTAATGAAACATTAGGACCAGAGGATGTGTGTGAGAGAGGAGCATCTGCACAGTTCTATGATAAAAATGATTTTTCTATTTTAGGAAAAACTAACACAAAATGGTCACTGTGCTGACATTTTAAATGTTTTTAACATTGTTTTCTAACATCATTAGAGCCATTAGCGCCTCTAAGTGTAACAGCAGTCTTTGTGTCGGTAAATAAAGCCTTCCTTGACTTGGGTTTTCCCAACGGACCTCAACAGTTCCTAATCTAACACGTCCCATCACAGGTAGAGGCTGAAAACCCAAAAAGATCAGTCTTCTCTGTAATCCATTCTTCTTATTGTCTGCCCAAGCCTCTTTTGCTCCTAAAGAATAGAAAATATTCCTCTGTAGAAAATGCTGTGAAAACAGTCTCTCCTCTTTTTGTTCTTCTTCTGACTATTTTTTTAACACCTTCCAAACTGGACAACATGAAGTCTTCTCCACTCAGTGAAAACATCCACATGAAGACTCCTGCAGTGGCTACAAGACTTTCACTGACTGGAGTAGTTGTGAGATTTTTTTTTTAGTTTTGATTGGCCGACCAAGCTGAAAACTGGTCAACGCCAATCGTGAGCCGATTCCACAGTACATCTCTAGTTTTTGGAACCTGGAAAAGACCGGGTATCATTTTTAATCTAATATGTAAAACCCTGAACTTGATTTTTTTTCCATGTCTGTGTAATTATATTTCCTGCTCATTTCATGAAGGTCTTCTTCTAATCCTCTCATCATGATATGGATCCTTTGTTTGGTCTGTTGAAACCTAATGCTGAGACGAGTCTCAGATGCCTTCCAATTGGATTCCAGTTACGTTGTCATTGTTTATGATTAAATTGGATTGTGATTTACTGTAATAGGTAGCAGCTGCCTATCTGCTGACTTGCAGGTGTTGGGTTGACGTAAACCACAGAGTGTCATTTATCTGTTCATGGTTTTGAAGATAAACACTAATTTGACCATCAAATTCGCTTAGAACACTCAGTGTGAGTCAGACTTTATGGTGGGGTTTGGACTAATTTTCAGCTGCCTCACTCATGAGGTTTTGTTGGAGGCTGACGCAAATAGGGGTTTGGCAAACTTCTGGAGATGCCATTGAATTTAATGGAGAAAAATTTAAAATATGAAAATGGGTGTCCAAAAGAATAGATGTTGTCAACTAAATTAGCCCAAATGAGCAGCAAACTGATCGGGCTGGACAAGATGGCTGTCAATCATTCTGTACCATGAAATTACATTCAGTGATCGTGGCTGTGAAAGGTTAGCCCTTTGGAAAGACTGGGATTTTCTCAAGACTGTTTGGCAGTGTTTCTCTTTTGTAAATTTCACAAAATGTGATACAATATGTTTAATTTGTGTATTAGGTATTTTAACATTTTTCTTTGACACACCAGGGAGGTCTACTGTTTGCCTGCCACGCGCATCTACACCTTCCCCAAGTTAGTAATCACTCACCTGTGTCCACTTTTCCTGATTACCATCAGTCTCTAAAACCTGGGGATTTCCCCCACTTACTCATTGGTTCATTGTCACTTCCATGTGCTGTCTGGTTTTCCTTGTCTCGCCCTGTTGTCTTTGCAACCCTGGATTTAGTAATTTTTTTTGTTGTTGTTTTGTTTTTGTTGCTGCCACGTGAGCCTTTTGTTTTTGTTTTGTTATGTTTATCCCTCATCCATTCAAATCGGGTGTATCAAAGCAGAGAAACGTCTAGTGGCCCTTCAGGACCAGGATTGGGAACCACTGCGTTAGATCATCTTGTTAAGACCATGGTTGACCCCAGCAGAGCCAGTCGCCAACTGTTTTGCAGATTTTAGAGGAACATTTATCATGACTCACGCATCACAGTAAACTAAAGAATGTGGAGATAAATCAGGTGACTCTGCACAGACAGTGTTGAGCAGAAAATCTGTTGTGTAGCTTTTCTTTAGTGGTGAGATTAAACAGATACTCTACAAATGCACAAACTTTAAATTATTTGTATTTGTTGTGAAGTGTTCCTAGTTAATCCAGAGTACAAATGTGTTGTGCAGCTGTTTGTGTTTGAAGAAATCTCGGATGGTTATGGTTGTAATTTGGAGCCAGTGTTGTAACTTTGATATCAGAACCAGATCGTAGCATCTGCCCACAAACAGTTTCAAAAGCTCAGGCTGGCAGGAATAATGGGGCTTGATGAGGTTCAGACCATTTGGTGCGGTGCCCCAAGCTTCTACATGCTGCCTGTCTGTATTGTGAGGTAAAGTAGTGACACTGGGCTTCATGTTCACAAATGTCCTCTCCACACCTCTAGTTCCAGGCAGATGGGTTCTCTGCACCTCACTGTTCTGTTTGTAAGGAACAGAAATGAAGTGTGTGGGATCAAAGCATGCGGCAGAAGTAATAACAGAGCTGAATCAAAGTGTGTGTGTGTCAGGGAGAAACATGCTGCTTTACACACAGTGCTGTTATTCTTTGTGATAATAAAGCACCTTTTTATTTGAAAATAGACTTTCAATATAGAGGAGAGAAGAAGAATAGAGATGAGAAGTCAGTCATCGATCTGTCCATGTAGCCATCATCCATCCATCATTGTCCATTTATCCATCATTCATTCATCCATTTGTCCATAATCTATTCATCCATCCATCTACCTGTTGTCCCTGTATCCATTCATTGTCCATCTATCCGTTGTCCCTGTATCCATACGTCGTCCATCTATCCATCATCCATTCATTCATGCATCCATCTGTTCATTGTCAATCAGTCCATCATCCACCCATCCATCCATCTATTGTCCATCTATCATCCAGTCATTTTCTATCTATCCATTGTCCCTGTATCCATCAATCCATCCATCCATTGTCCGTTTATGAATCATTCATTCATCCATTGTTCATCTTTTTATCATCTATTGTCTATCTATTCATCTATCCATTTATTTTGCACTAGCTAGCAGACCTAAAATTAGCTGAATAAACAAAATGTTAGGCATTTTAAACTAAAGTCTGAAGAAGCACTAAAGCTGTAACAGGCCAGTAAATGGAAGCTTCTTTTCCACAGAGGAATATCTGCTGGTCATAAGGGCTGAAAGTATCTGTTTTAGGTATTTTGGGAGACTTCAGCAGACAACAGGAAGAATGAATTACAGATAAGTTTCTCTGTTTTGTACTTTTACGTTTTCAACTTCATGTCTGTCAAGGACCATGTTGGATTTGGAAATTTTGGCAGCCTGCTGGAAACTTTGAACCAAAGGTCTTTTTTGACTAGAAGATATGGAAATTGCATTTAGAGATGCTAATCACACTAAGTCAGTGGCAGACTTAGCCCTGCTAGTCCATTATTACCAGCCATCCCTGTTCTAAATGCTGGTAAATGCAGTTTTAAAACATCAGCACTGTAATACTATGACTTTGTCAGGATTTGGTTATCTTTGAGTTCACTTTTGTATTAGTTTTATGGTTTTATGTGTTACCTGTGTTTATGTTTATTTCTCCAGTGTTTCATATGTTTTCTTTTGTTGTTCTGCTCCCTGTGTTCCTTGTGCTAGCTCTCCCTCTCCCTCAGTAGTTATGGCAGCCTGCCTCACTACCCACACCTGTCCTTTGTTAGTAATCAGTCACCTGCTTCCATTTACCCGTTACCCTCAGTCTGGTCAACCTGGTCATCTTCCCCACTTACTCAGTGGTTCGTTTTAATTTTTATGTTCTACCCAGTTATCCTCATGTCTTGCCTCTGGTGTTCCCTGCAACTCTGGATTTTGTTAATTTTTTTGTTAGTTATTTAGCTTTTGTTGCTGCTATGTCAGCATTTTGTAATTTTTTTTTCTTTTATTTAAAAAAAAAAAGTTTATGTTGGAGCTCTCTTAGTCCGTCTGCATGTTGGGTCCAACCATCCACCAACCACTAAACCTGACAGACTTTGTTTAACTAAAAACAGCAAAATCTAGTTTATGTTGCCTCATATATGTAAATGATCATTGACAGCATAAAAGCTTGGATTATTATTTAGTTTAAATAAAATGATTCAATGATTTAACCTAAAAGATTTACCACAAAGTCTGAGTTTGTTTTCTGTTTTGTTATTCTGAAATAGTTCTTTGGGCTCAGCTGCATTTTATTAAAAAGACAGACTTGATGCATTTCTAATGTGAATTTAAGTTAATGTGCAGACTTACCTGACTTACATCCTCCTTTGAGTCCTGTAATTGAATATGAAATGAGGAGGCAGAGTGTACGCTCCCACATACATTTATGTGCTCACCATCTGCTTTCTGGTAAGACTCAAGGAGCCACAGATTTCCTGGATGTGTGGTGGTAGTGTGTCACACCTGGACTCCAGACTCTGACACAACAAAACACACGCATGCTTCAGAAAGCATGGCCATTTCATAGGAAAAGATGATACCTACAATTGTATTTCTTTGGGGTTTTTTTTTAAGAAGAACCCTCTGTAACTTTGTACATGTGTTTTGTTTGTTTTTTGAAATATGTATGTATACAGAACCTCAAAGACATTTTTAACTAGGATATTATGTGCTACACCAATGCAAATTTATTTATTATTTATTTATTAATTTTATTTATTTATTTTTTTTACAAATAAAAATCTGAAAAGCTTTTGCAGTGAATGTATTTGGGTTCTGCTCTGTTGATGTAATCGCTTGTCAAGGTGTAGGGTAGAGTACAGAGGAGAGTCGTGTTCTGTAATGGAGTGTCAACAGTTGCTGGAATAAAGTTCGGGAGTTTCAATCGTTGTCTTCTATTTTATTACAATCGTCACAACAAATTCCATTTAGTGGTGTCGCAGGCTTCTAAGTTCCAAAGCAAAAAAAAATTTCCAAGAAAGGCCATGGGTGGCAGCAGGTGGTGGGTTTCTTGAACACACTTCTGACTTGACTATTTTGAAAATAAGTGTTTTATTTCCGACAAAAGAAAATATGCACAAAACAATAACTAAAAATCTCTTATAACTTGTTCAAACAAGTTAAAAAAAATGGTCAAAAAATCATTTTACTAAACCTCCCATCTTCACCCCCCCCCCCCCCCCCCCCCGTGTGTTATTAATCACTTAAATAAATGGGAGGGTCCAAAAGTTACCAAATTAATCTAAACAATTCCAACAATAAAAATTACAGTTTTTGATTCCAGACTAACTAAAGTATATTCCAATTACCTAAAGGAAAAAACTAAATTGATAGAGCTTATTATTTACAGAAATTCAATGTAAATGGCCACAACAAGTGGTCCTCTTAGTGGTTAACCAATTTTTTTTACTAAATACAAAGTTGCTGTCCATCATCATTGATCTTCTCCTCGGTAATGAATCTGTTTATTGTTGTTTAGGCTTTTAAATCTTGCAGCAGGGTGATCACACAGTCCACAGGCAGCCATCTTGTGAGAAGCTATGTGTAGCAGTCTGTTCTGTTTATATATGGAAGCCACACATTGTTATTGCCTTGTGTGTGCTGTAAGATGTGTCATCAGTCCAAAAACACATAGAAATAGCCTTATTTGACTTACATAAAAACATATTGTGCATATTCTGAAAGCAGGAGACAAGGGTATTCTATAATGAGCCTCCTAACAAGCCTGGTCAAGCATTATTGGGTGCAAAATGCCAGCAGTTACCACTAATGTAATATAATTAGCAAGTGCTGTAATTATTCTAACCAGACCAGAACAAAACATCACTCTAAGTAATTGGGTAGTTTACATGTCTGTTAGTCTAACCAGAGCTCTGCTACCAGTGTCTGTCATTAATTTCACTTCAACTAATAACTTAGAGAGAGGATAAAAACTTGGGATAGGAAATATAGCAAAAAAAAACCCATTACTTTTACAATAAAATAGCAATTACAACTGTATTACAATATTTACATTGATTTTTATTTGTTTTAAAAGTTAACAAGCATTCAAATTGCTTTATCTAAAAAGATAACCATACAAAAACAACCTGTGTGTGTGTGCGTGCGTATGAGTGTATACAACAATACATATTAAAAATAATAATAGTAAATTCCCATCTCACCCTATTTTTCCCACATGGGTGGTTCCACTTTCACTTTAAACTCGGGTCCTCTACCAGAGGCCTGGGGCCTTGAGGGTTCTCCTCAGTCTCTTAGCTGTTCCTAGGACTGCGCTCTTCTGGACAAAGATCTCTGATGTTGTTCCTGGGACCTGTTGGAGCCACTCTTCCAGTTTTTGGCTCACAGAACCGAGTGCTCCAATGACCAATGGCACCACTGAGGCCTTGACTTTCCACAACTTCTCTGTTTCCTCTTTCAGCCCTTGGTATTTCTCCAGCTTCTCATGCTCCTTCTTCCTGATGTTACAGTCACTTGGGACTGCTACATTTACTGCCACTGCTTTCTTATGTGTCTTGTCATTCACCACAATGTCCAGTTGATTAGCCATCATCCAGACAGTCTGGATCTGGAATTCCCACAGTATCTTAGCACTGCTATTCTCCACCACCAAGTAAAAGTCCCAGTTTGACTGTGGAACTTCCAGTCCATACTCGGTACAGATGTTCCTGTACACTATTCTAGCCACTTGGTTAGGGTTACCGTTAGGGTTCCATGTACGCTTTGCATGCCTAAAGGAAAGAAAAAAAAAGTTTTGGTGTAGCTAGCTGGGAGTTGGCGTAGCGGTTAAGTCACCTGACTTTTGTGCGGGAAGATCAGCGGTTTGGAATTCAAATTCCAGTGCCAACCTCCAAGCATAGGTTGGCACTGGGAGACGTAGAGACATGAGTGAGAGACATAGAACTGATGCCATACTGACTCAGATGTTGCTTGGATTAACAAGGTCCAAATCAGATGTTGGGGAATCAGGACATTCTGATGAGAAACGGGCTACTGGAACAAGACATTCATGAACAAGGGCAGAAAACTCAACACTTTATGGCACATACACAGAATCCGTTGGGCCAAGTCCAGTGGACATTTAACAAGAATGTTACCAAATACAAAGTATTACTGTATTATTCAGTAATTATTTAAATAATATAGTGCAAGTTTACTGACACGAATAACAGCTGTATGTGAGTGTGTTTGCTTTGCATACATGTCAGTACACTACAAGTTTGTCCCATCGACAATATTAAAGATTAGTAAAGTTTAGATCATATCTCCATGTCCCATTTGATTATGGACTTTTAAAAAGTGCTGAAGCTGAATAAACTGGGAGTTATAGATAATTACTCATGTTTCTAGAAGGTATAAGTTTACCTAGCTATTACCATTCAGGGTAATATAATATTTTAGCACAGATGTTTTGATTTATGAGGTATTTCCTGACAGCATACACAATGTCCAAGACAGACAAAAGAGAAAAGGTTACATTTCTAGTGATTTATGATTCAGTATGGATTATTACTAACTGAAGAAACGTAATGCCATGTTCTTTGAAGTGCTGGTTCCGACAATCATGACAATTAATGGCAAAACACTGGACTTTTTTGTAAAAGTAGACGTGTTTCCCTGCTTCTTGAAAGCATGACGTTTCTGCAAGTTATTTTAAACACTAGTGGCCTAATTGTAAATCAGAGGTTTAGCAGGGCACAGATCTGGTCCAAGGTGAAATTGGTTGTGTTGTTTAGGTCATTGTTTTCTTGAAGTTGTTTTCTGATGCTTTACGAAACTCTAACTTTTCAAACGACATCTCCGGAGTTATATGGACTTTGGAACTTTCTGCACTCGACAAACTAGGAATCGTACACCAGCAAGACCCAGGGGCCGGCAAAGCACCCACCAGCCGACATTTGGAGCTGACGAAAGCGGTGGAAGGATGTTAGCATGCGTCGCAGGTGTCCGAGAGCTAGCAAGCGAGGCTGCCGTGCAGGTATCAGCGCTCGGCTAAAGAGATCGCCACACAAATCTGCTATGCCTTTGATTCTGCTCTCCAATGTCCGTTCGCTGGTAAACAAAATGGACTACCTTAGACTGGATCTAACCACACAAAGAAAGGTGAGAGACTGCAACTCCATCATCCTCACCGAGACATGGCTTAACCACTCAATTCCAGACAACGCCATTCAGCTGGATGGTCTAACACTGTTCCGGATTAGGGTTAGGGTTCTCAGCAGGAAATCGAAGGGAAGTGGCGTGTGCATTTTTCTCAATAACAACTGGACTACTAATGCCAAAGTCATCTCAAGCCACTGTTCCGAAGACATTGAATTCCGAACAGTTAAGTGCCGTCCAACATACCTTCCGAGAGAATTCTCAGCAGTGACTTTAACAGCTGTGTATCACAAAAGACGCACTCTCCACACTGTATCAGGCCGTGTGCTGCATTCATGACGCTAATCCGGACGCCGCCAATATAATCGTGGGCGACTTCAATCAAGCCAATTTGAAGACAGTACTGCCACAATATCACAAACATGTGGACTTTGCAACCAGGGGAAGCAACATTCTTGATCAAGTATATACCAATGTCAAGCACTCCACTGATGATGCCATAGCAGCAGCACTCCACCTCAGCCTGGCTCATCTGGAGAATAAAAACAGCTGTGTGCGGATGTTGTTCATCGACTTCAGCTCTGCCTTCAACATAGTCATCCCACAACACCTGGTGAACAAACTCTGTGATATAGGCATCAACACCTCACTCTGCAACTGGCTGCTGGACTTTCTCACCAACAGACCACAGACAGTAAGAGTTGGCAACAACTCCTCACAGACCATCATCATGAACACTGGGTTCCCCCAGGGTTGTGTGTTGAGTCTGCTGCTGTTCACCCTGATGACCCATGACTGTTGTGCCAGATACAACTCAAACCACATCATCAAGTTTGCAGATGACACAACAGTAGTGGGCCTCATCAGCAACAACGACGACTTGGCCTACAGAGAGGAGGTACACCATCTCATCAATTGGCCACACACACCTCTCACCATCAATGGCAGTGCTGTGGAATCAGTGAAAAGCGCTACAGCAGTATGCGCTGCAGGACCACAAGGCTCCGCAACAGCTTCTTTCCACAGGCCATCAGACTGCTGAACACACTCCTGAACACAAGGACCAGCTAATTTGGGGCTTTTTAACTCTGTTAATATTTTTATACTAAAGATATCTTGTGGGGTAACTTTGTGGAGGTTAAACCTTAGTGATGGTACATTTATTGACTCTAAAGGATATTGATAATATTGACAAATTTAAGGATCTGTTGGTCACTACTTAAGCTGGTTAAATTCCAGCTGTGGTGAACCATCATAAATTATTCCAATTGAATCAGAAGAACAGACAGATGGATTTTGTTTTAAAATGATTATTGGTGAGCAGCCGTGGGGCGAACTTATACAATTTAACCCCCTGCAAAGGTCTGTAATCTCAAAGATTTATAATCTGATTCAATCATATGATGTATTTTTAACTACGAACACTAAGAGAACTTGGGAGTGTGAATTAGGAATGGTTATTGATGATCATTGGTGGGAGGCTGCCCTGATGGCCATTCACAAAACCTCCATATGTGCTCGTCTGAGTTTGATACAGTTCAAAGTGGTATTCAGATGTCATTATTCAAAAACTAGGTTGGCACAGATTTACCCAAATGTGGTTGATGTCTGCGACCGATGTGGAAGCTCACCCTGCAATCTTACACATATGTTTTTCTCATGCTCAGCCCTCACAAATTTCTGGCAAATTTACTTTCACACCATCTCTGTTGTACTTTCTAGAACTATTGACATTTCAGCTCATACTAGTATCTTTGGTCTCCCAGAGCAATATAGTCAGTACTCCGCTAGAGAGTTGGAAGTGATAGCTTTTACATCTGTGATTGCTAGACGCCACCTTCTCTGTAACTGGAAATCAACTAGAGCTCCATCCAGCACAATGTGGATAAATGAGGTCATGTCCTTTTTGAAAGTTGAGAAAATTAGATATGCAAAAACTGGAAACTTGAATAAATTCTACTCTAAATGGCAACCATTTATTGAGTTTGTTGCTTCAATGTAGAAACGTAACCTCCTACCCCCACGCACCCAGCTTTCCTTCTTTCCCCCCTTTTTTTTTTTTTCTTTTCCTTTCTTTCTTTTGTACATGTGGGTGTGTCTCTATTAATTTTATTTCACTGTTTTATTGTTAGAGGTATTCTGTGTAAGTTCTTTTGTCTTGAAAACATGCATCTTAAGCCAATGGTGTAAACAGTTTGTTTATGCATTCTTACACCCTGGAATATGTAAACTCCTTTGTTCCGTATGCAAAAATATCAATAAACATATGTAAAAAAAAAAAAAAAAAAAATGATTATTGGTGAGTGAAACCGTTTGTTTTTAGCTGCTTTAGCTGCTGTGGTTTTATTACAGTGTCGTAGCCTGTTTCTGGTTGCTCCCACTTTGTTCCCACAGACACATGATTGTTTAAGTTATGTCCTAAATTAGTTATGCCTGTTTTATATTTATGCATTTTGATTTGGTTTGCATTGCTTTCTTTCCTGATAAAAGTGTAATGTGGATAAATGGATAAATGTTACCTGGTGTGTTTGGGTGTCTTTCCTCTGAGTCTGTGTGTATAAAAACTTAAATATGCTGTGTGCTTCTGTTGTCTGTTTAATAAATATCTACTTGCGAGACTTGCCTTAGAATTTAAAAAGACTCTCTGACACTTTGAGCTGTTTTATCTGCGTATGGGGAGTGGGATGGGAGATTTGTGTCTTTTGAGTAGAGAAGGTCCAGTTGCGATCAGGGATCAGTTGCACTAAGTTATTGTCATATTTTGTTATCAGTAACATCAACAATGCAAAGGACTGCTTGGACTAAATCATAGGCCTTTATACTTCAAGCACCATGCATTAATGTTCAGCATGTTAGATTTGGTCAATGCAAAGGACTCTCACTGGCCATGATGCCCACTCCTGGTTTAGATGATAGTGGTGACAAAAGAGAAAGTGAGGAAAATGTGACTTCATCACAGTTGATATCATTGCAATAGTAAACAATATTTTCACACTTTGCAAGTTTTTTCTAATATTGTGTGGCCCTATTAGTGATACATATGTCACTGCATTCCAGGTTAAAATATAAACAAAACTGTTGTGCCCAAAGTTCAAAAAGAACATAAAGAAGGGAAAATACCATGTAAATGCAGAATTAAACAGGAAAAAGCAACCCATACCTGTGAAGAAAAATATTAAATGTTTGTAAACACTGAAATAAACAAAGGTCTACCATTCCTCGAATGAACGCCTATTGCTCACCACCTTTTCTGCCAAAGGCTTAGACAAAGATCATCTTATGATAAGAAATGACAGAATTGTAGCTGATTTGGTTATACCTTGTGAATCATGTTGTGCATGATTTCATGCAACAATGTGAGGTGTCATGAGATGTGTAAGCGCTCAAAGTTGCTAATGACTCTCAGCTACGACCACATCAAGTTTTAACTCAATATCTGTAAAACTGACTGAGTTATAGCCATTTTTGTGTTGGCTAAGTTTACCAGGCTGTATAGCTGTCTTAATTTGGATTTACTCCAACAGTTGATTAGTTTTAGATGTACATCTAATGATTACTTTCTGAGAATTTCATTAAAATCAGTTGTCTGGTTCATGAGGTATTTTGCTAACAGACACATGAACACACACAGACTTGGACAAAAATGATGATCACCCTTTGGCAGCAGGTGATGACTATGGATGGAATACAGTCAGTGCCTTGGATAAAAATTCACAATAAAGTCATTAAAAACTGCATGCTGTAAATTAATAACACACAATTTAAACTTGGGAACACTAAATTTAAAAATCTGAAAACTGTCATGTCACTGTAAAAACACAGTTTAAAAGCTGATGAAATTAGAAGAAAAGATTTTCTTGACTGTGAATGTTATTGAAAACCATTATGTTACCTGGGACATGAATTTTTTTCTTGTAGAACCAGACTCATGAAGATCCACTATCTGCCTACACCAGGAGAAGGCTTAGTTTGTACCTTTTTAAAGGTACATTTTTGCACCCTAAGATTATTTAAGATACATTGTTGTATCTAGATACCGCCCACCCGTGGTTCTTACCACTGATAGGTGAAGTGAAAAACATTATTCATCTCAGAAAAATGGGCAGTTGTGAAGGTTCTTAATTTTATTTGATACAAAAAGACAAACATTTGTGAATGCAGGAGGAAGTTTGAAACAAAAAAAAAAACACCCAGAAAGACAACGAAAGCCCTCCAACATGTCACCTGAGGCTCTGATTGAAAGCTTCTCAGTGGTGTTTTAAAGCCCTGACACAGAGCTCTGTTTTCTTCCCAGCTCAATACATCATTGCACACAGACATGCCAAAGTGTTTGGAGAAACCCCTGCTGTTGGGCCACATGTTGTTCCTACAGAGATTTCAGGCCTCATGCAGATGCAGCCCTCATCTGTGGAACTGTAAAATGTGCTTGATCTGCTCAAGGTTTACCTCGTCTTTGGAGGCCTGAGAATCTCACACTTGTGGCGTAATCAATCTGTTTGACTTCTGTTTTTTTCATGAGTTACTTTGGGTACATTATTTAGATGTGACAGGAACAACACAGTACTTCCAGGATTTCTGCAGCATTGTTAAATGTCTCATTTGAGAGAAGAAGAGATGTTGATTCATATATTGTTTAGCTTTAAGGACTGCATGGCAGAGCAGGGGTAAGCATGGTTCCATCACAGCAGGAAGGTCCTAAATTTGAATCTCGGCCAGGCTCTTTTTGTGTGGAGTTTAGATGTTCTATACTTGCATGTGTGGCTTTTCTCTGAGTACTCCTTTTTTCTCCTGTAGTCCAAAAACATGTGTGTTGGGTTAACTGGACATTCCAGTGTTAGCCAGCCTGCTGTGCAGCCATGTTTTGAAAATCAAGACTTATTTTGCATGTGTGACTTGGATAGCTGTATTGTAGGCCTGAAGCTCTGCTAATGCAGCAGCATCGGTACATCAAATTAGGGCTGCACAATATATCCAAAATTTATTGTCATTGTAATATCATTAAATTCAGTATCACAAAGGACTGCTTGGACTACAATAAATCATAGTTATACTTCATATACGATGCATTCATGTTCTGCATGGTGTTATTATATTTTGTCAATCCAACAGACTCTCACTAGACTTATCCCTATTGATATAACTTCAATATACATCAAATGCCCTACAACTGTTTGCTTTTTTCTGTTTTAATGTTAATATTCGCGGTTGCATTCCGAATTGATGCAAACAATGAAACCATGGCCAGTTCAGGTTTCAAACTGAACGTGACAGCTTTCCTCTATACCTCTAATGCTGTGATCATCAGCAAATACGTTATTTCAAGACTTTTTTTTTCCTGCAGGTTCCAACATTCAACAGAATATTGTGTGCTGTGACTATAAAGGCATTATGTATGAAGTTGGCCACATAAATGTTCATAAGGTTTGCCGGTCCCCAATTTTTTTTTTAAACCATTTATTGCATTTTGGATTGATCTAATTTCAGAATGCTGAAACCTAATGGTTTGCTTGAAGGAAATCTTACCAAAACAAAAGCTCCCAGCCATGTTACTGGTCATTCAGTGTAGAGTAAATCCTTAAAAACCAAACATTGGGTCTGTTTTTATCCTGGCAGTGAGACAAAGTGAGTGAATAGAAGAAGCTTGTTGTGCAACCAGAATCTGCTCATTATCAAAGGCTTTTTGCTAATTGCCCAAGCATACTTAAATCTTTAAATTAATAGCCTAGCATTCTTTCAAGGAATTCATATCGTGCACCACTTTTTATGCCAGACTTTTAGACTATTAGATTAACTTATGATGAGAAAGAATGAAGTCAGGGTAGTTCTGGTCAAATCTTTAAAAAAATTGCAATCTCATGTAATATTTTTTTCTCGTATGATCAGTTAGTGCTCAGAGTGTGGGTTGGTAATGACTCCTAGTTACTACACATCAACGTCTAGCTCAGTATCTGTAAGACTGACAGATTTATGATCATTTTTGTGTGATTTGCGGCCAGTTGGCTGTGGTGGCCATCTTGACTCGGGTTGACTTGAAAAGTTAATCTGTTGTAGATGGACACCCAGTGACTATTTTCTGAGACTTCCATGAAAATCCATCCAGTGGTTCATGAGATATTTTTCTAACAGACAGCTTACTCTGACAGTTAATAGCAAAGTTTTCAAAAACAGACCTTGCATGATCAGTTAGTCTTAAGGCTATCCCTTATGGAAAAACCACATGTGATTCCAAGTAGTAAAACATGGGCTCTCAGGTTAATAGCGGAAAGCAAAACTCAGTCATCTAATAAGCATGTAGATATGTTCAAATTCAGCATATTGACCACTTGAGGTAGTCACCAGCTCCCTGAGACCTTGCATGGAAAAGCAGGTAAATAAAATGGATGGATAGATAGATGGATGGCAAAACATGACACACTGCTCTTCCCAAATTAAACGTTTATAGTCTGCCCATATAAGTCAAAGGGATCAGATCAATATTGGCAATACATGGTACCAAATCTATACCAAATTTTGCAGTGTCGCACACTACTGACAGACAGGCAAGGCAAAAACATTATAGCCCACATTTCTCCATTGGTCAGTGGGTGATAATAAGCAATGTTTCTTCATTTACCTTAGGAAATATCCCAACCATTTTTAAATTCAGATTGTCACAATGACGTGCCGAATGCCAAACTGTATCATTAACATGACTAAATGACATGTCCTGAAAATAATGTATACATAGGGGATTATCTGTTTGTAATAGATGTTTTTTAAGTGTTTTTAAAAATGAAAAAAAAAAAAAAAGTATCCAAAACCAAAACCAAAAACACTGCAAACTGTGATACAAACCAAACCGTGGATTTTATGAACCATTTCCCTCCTGTGTGCATGGTTGTCTGTCCTATGTGTCTCTGTGTCGGTCCTTTGATGGACTGTTGACTGATGACCTCTCCAGGGAGTACCCCTCCCAACCTCCGCTCACCAGTTTTTAATGAAACTTAAAGTAATCCCTGAATGGACATCTGCAACTGCTTATCTCTTGAAGTCAGCCACATTCAAGATGGCCACCACAGCCAACTGACCTTGAAAAGCACAAAAATGGAGCTGAAACTGATCCCCAACGCATATTCTGAGCGCTAGCAGATTGTTAAATATTTTGAGTTAACTGTGTCTTGTCTTTTAGCAAAATACCTCATGTTCCACTGAATGCATTTTAATAAAACTTTTAGGAAATTATTATTGGATGTAAATTTATAACTTATTAACTTTTGGTTCCAACATAAGTTAAGATGGCTGCCACAGTTAACTGACCTCAAAAACACAAAAATACCTGCAATTGTGTCAGTTTTAGGAATACTGTGCTAAAACCTGGTGTGGTTGTGGCTGAGAGTCATTCACAGCACGTACTCCAAGTGCTACTCATTGTGCAAGATTTTTGCTTAAAACTTTGGCATTAATTGCTGGTGTCAACACTGTTTCCCTTTTATCTTCAACCACTCGATGGATTTTAATAAATTACTCAGATAGTAATCACTGGATGCAGATTTACTGCTGAACAACTTTTGCAGTCTGTTCAATTCAAGGTGGTTGCCATAGCTAATCGACATTAGCCAATACCCAAATTGCTATAACTCTGTCAAATTGACAGACATGGATCTAAACTTTGGTGTGGTACCAGCTGAGAGTCATCCTCTCCTCAACACATACTCAAAGCGTGACATCTTGCAGTATCACATGATTGTTGACGTTTCATCAAAAAGTGACATGCATTCCTTCAAGGAATGCTAGGCCTTTAATTATAAATGAAAACTACATTACCACCTGAGTGGAACAGTCTTTCGAACATTGTCGCAGCTCAGTATTGTGTGAGTAAACAATGTGTGCTGGGAGACTCCCAGTAAACCTCAGTGGTCACAGTGCAGTTAGCTGGTATGTCAGCATGAATAGAGGGCTTTGGTCCTTCCAGACCAACTGAGAGGAGAGTTCTGGTTCCCGTTGGGTGCATGCTGAGCCCCAAATGGGGCCAATGCTCATTAGCAGCCAGCCAGTAGCCTCATTCTGCACATGACTGAATAGCCCCCCATCCCTCCCCTCCTGCCTCCACTTATTATGTCACCTGCTATTGTTTGCAGAAGTTCTGTGTGCATGCGGAGGGGTTACACACTGAAAAAAATAGCTACAACAATAAGGCAACTTAGGTGTGACATTAAAAAAACAACAACAACAAAGCACTAATTAAGGCATCTTTTAAACAAACAGGCAAACCAGCTACCACCGCCTCCTCCAGCATGTGGTTTAGAGCCGAGGTGAGGTAAAAACAAAAAGAAGAGTTTTGCTTTCATTCCTAATTCTTCATCTGCACACACACACACACTTGAATACAATAAACACGCTGATAAGAGGGTGCTGTGGTTTTCATCAGCCTGTGTGTGTTCTGTCAAGTGGACACTTTTGTCTTTTAAGTCTCCTAATGGCTGCCAGTGATCAGTGTGTAGCTGATGGGGGGGCCCTGAGGGGGAAGCTCCAAATAAGGACAGGAACACAGCAGACTCTGTAGTCCTGCTCAGTGTCTTTCTGGTAAACCAGTATCTCACTGGGTTGTGACTGCTGGAGATCATTTGGTGACTTGACATTCAAAGGGGAATTTTCAAAAATGTCTCAAAACATTGGTGGGGGTTCTCAGTATCCTGAAGTGAGTTGCAAAATTGCTTTAATTTTGTATATGTTCAAATCATTTGTGTGACGAATTTTCTCTCAAAATAGTCAGAGATTTGTTACGGGCATCTCAAACCTTTCTCAGTTTAGTTTCTGTTATCCAAGAGCTGTATTTTGACCCCTTGACTGAGCTCTCCTAATGGCAGAAAACACCCGAGGCTACAGCTCCAAATGTCCAGGTCAGTAAACCAAACTGATGATAAATAATCATTACTTAAAAACTGCTGCAAATCTGCCTACCATCTTTTCAAAAGTGTACTCCTGTAGATTAAATCATAAACCTTGGGGCGGCTGCCGAGGTAGGTACAAATGATGTTGGTGGGGGTGGACAACTAAATAACGTGCACGTCCTGGACTACAATTTTGCGAGCTGTACACACAAAAATAGGCTGTGGTTTTCAAAAACTGTCTGAGAAAAATCTCGCTGGTTAGTTGGTCACAAACAGTCAGGCTTCAGTGAAACTGCAACTGAAAATCCACCTGTTTTCTCAATTCCTCAATTGCTTCCTCGCCTGTGGGGGTGCTGTACCAAGAACTACTTAAGGAAACGACACGAAAATTTTTGAAGAAGACACTGAGCCCAACGTCCTTCTTCTGGAAAAGTAAAAAATGGAGTGGTGTCAAATTTTATTGGTTTTAGGATCTCTGCATTGTCTGTGGTATATGTGCCAAACAAACCACAAACCATTTCTAGTGGTAGAAACGCACATTTGCTTTGGTTGTATTTACCCAGAAGGGCCTGTGCTATAGTCTGCTTCCTGCTTTTGAAGTGGCCTCCGGTCCGCTTGAATTCACATATGCATTCAAACCGTGCCAGAGTTCACTTCAACCGAACCAAGACCGAGGTTTTTAGGCGGACCAGAGTTTGCCTTTTTTGTCCGAATCAGAGTTCAATTGCGCATTCACACCTCTCCAAACGAACCAGATTTTCTAGGCAAACAAGCTCTGGGGAAGAAACTGTTTGAGTCTGTAGCGTGGGCCTGCGTGGTTTTGAGCCTGCTGGAAGGGAGGCTTGTAAATAGAGAGCATCCTGGGTAGATGGGGTCATTGCAGATTTTTCTGGCTTGTTGGAGAAGGCAGCTCAAGCCGATCTCATCCAGGCGTGGCAGTGGAAAGCTGATGATCCACTGAAGCCGTCTTAATGACCCATTCAGCTGCTTTTTGTCCGCTGTGGTGCAGCTGGCATACCACACCGTGCACCACTATGCCAGGACACTATGATGCAGCAGTAAAAGTTGTTCAGCCGAGGGTGGGGGAAGTTTATTCCTCCTCAACCTTTTCAGAAAGTAGAGATGCTGCTAGGCTTTTTTGATAATGTGGGTGGTGTTCGCTGTCCAGCCCAGGTCCACTGAGATGTGAAGTCAGAAGAACTTGAAATCTATAACTCGCTTCACCCCCTCTCTGTTGATTTGCAGACCTGTGTGCATTGTGGTCCTCATCTTCCGGAAATCAAATATTATTTCTTTGGTTTTCCTTTTGTTGAGGTTGAACAACCACGACACCACGGACGCCAGCGTCTGAACCTCCTCTCAGTATGATGCCTCGTTGTTGCTGTTCAGTCCCATAATAGTCGTATCATCAGCAAATTTGATGAGTGGGTTGGAGCTGTTTGGCGATGTAATCGTTAATGTACAACGTAAACTGCATGGGGCTGAGGATACAACCCTGAGGCACACAGGTGTTAAGAATGATAGTAGAGGATGTGGAAGTGCCCAGCACCTGTAGGGAAGATAAGTGAAGGTCATGTGCACTGTGAGCAGGGTGGCAGGCAAGGGGAGGTCGGGGCATGCTGATTCTTGAGGTCATAAACTGACTTGGGTGATACGAATCAAATACCCTTTCACCTGCAACCTCTTCTGATGGTGTTTCCTCCTCTACAGCAAGATTCAAACTGATACTGCAGGACCAGAAACGTCTCATATTATGTAGCGGAACATTCTGCAAATCATGACAAGGTCATGGAAAGATCCCAGTACAGATTTAACACCTGTGACGTTAGCATCATGATATATTCTTCTAGTGTGTAGCTGCATCCTAATACGGTTTGAGAGCACCATGTCAAGGTGACCCCGGACAAGATGCAATCATGGGAGTTTTGTGGTAGTGTCGCCATAGCAACATACCACAGGAGAACATCTCAGGAAAGTTAAAGTTAGCTGGAGAACTTTATTTGGTGATTACCAATAGCAGAGCAGCAAACTGAAGGAGGTTTTTCAAATTTGCTGCGATCCAGCTATGTTCTTATAGGTTGTGGAGAGCGAAATGGTGTCATCATCCCGTGGAAAGAGGACACGTGGAGAAAGTTCTACAAAAGCTTGTGGTTTCACCTGACAGAAGTGGTTTGAAAAATGTAAACTCTTCTGCTGAGGAGATATGAATACAAGCTGACCAGAGCTCTGTAATCTGCAGGGTAAAACAACGTGTGGATACTTCAAGTCAGTATCTCACTTGGCTGCGACTCTTGGAGATTAGTCTACAAATTCTGAGTGCTTCCAAGCAGCGTGTTGTACAGCCTCATGTTGAGATTTTTTAAATTATGCATTTTGTTCAAAATAGACAGCACGACCTCAGATGTCCACTTGCCTGTAGTGCAGTGTATCTCAACCTTTTTTGGGCCAGCGCCCCCCTATCCATTATCAAGGCCTCTTACCGCCCCCCTCCCACCCCCCACC
>NC_051450.1:5579854-5591084 GCF_001649575.2 Kryptolebias marmoratus | reverse complement strand
TTGGGCTCCAGCCCGTGCGGAAAACATTGCGCTGCACATTGGTTCCGGTTCAAAAAAAGCTTGTCTGCGTGTGTATTCTTTTAGCGTGAGAAATACAAAAAGTGGCGTCTGAGCGTGTGCGCTTCACAAAATGCGTGTTTCTCACGGTCAATGTGTGAAACTTGAGAGCCCTGCTTTTATTCATAGATTAATAAAAGATTGTGACTTATGTTAAGACTTTAAAGTTCACAACGACACAAATAAAGCTGCAGAGAAAAGTAGCAGCGGTGTTAGCTTACATTATTGTTGGTTTGTGTTCATATGCTTTGGCAACGCTGTTCCGCAGTCATGTCAACAAAGCATCTTGTCCAGAAAGGAATTAATGTGTGTCTGGATGCTGGACGCTTTCAGGGAAAGTCCGAAAACAGAATATTGCTCTTGTAAATGTTTAATCACTGTGATAACAATGCGCTCACGGTGTATCCTTCAGAGAAATTAAGCCATGTAAGAGAAATAAATAATTCCAAGGGTAATATCACTAAAGAGAGCGTTCCTTTCTCAAAGTTTACAAAGTAACTGCCATGTGGGACAAATTATAAAACCGACATCCTGATGTCCAGTTCTCCTGAAGGTAGCACGGAGCTGCGTTGAAATGAAACACCATCGATACAGCTGCAGTTCTGTAACAGTTTGAATATTTTAGTACACAATATTTTTGCAAGTAGTTCAAAGTTTAAACTGATATTGTTGTGAATCTTTTGTGTAAACTTTACCTTTAAGCAAACACCCCCAAAAAAGAATATCAACGCCCCCATTTTGAAAATATTGCTGTCAGCGCCCCCCGTCATCCTCTCAACGCCCCCCAGGGGGCGGTACCGCCCCCGTTGAGAAACGCTACTGTAGTGTGTCACCTGTCAGACAGTGGAAGGGGGGTGGGGACAACAGACAGAGCCTCACTTCGTCCCCCTGCAGCCTGCAGTGAGTGTGATCATCCATCTCCATCAGTGTGGGAGGTGCTGTGGAGCCAACATAAACACGGACCAGGAGCAGTTTGTTGACTGAGTCCAAGGACTTACTGGAACCATTGGCAGAGCTGTGGTTTGGACTTCTGCTGCCAGCTAACACCCACTGTCTCTGTGGCTTTACTTCTGCAGCTGCTGCATGTCTTACTGTGACCCTGAGGAAGAACATCTACATGCTTCTTTTTATCTCTGGTCATAAACAGTCAGGAATCACAAGTCACAAAAATAAATAAATAAATAAAGAGTTAGGGTGAAGACACGGGTGGATAGTATTCGTAAATAAAAGGCCTGACATTTCTTTAAGGAATGCATATCACCCTCTGTCTTTAATGTTTTAGACTAAAATCATATTATCCTGAAAAGTTGCAGCTATTTTGGTAAAACCTGAAAAGTAACTTTATGCACAGTCTCATGCGATATCACGAGATGTCATACTTGGAGTATGTGTTGTAAATGATTCTCAGTTACCACATCAAATTCTAGCACATTATTTGTAAAACTGACTGGGTTATAGACATTTTTGTGTTTGCTAATGTTGATTAGCCGAGGCAGGCATCTTGAACTGGACGGGCCCTAAAAGTTATTCAGTTGTGGATGTACAATTAATGATTACTTTTTGAGAGTTTCATGACAATCCGTCTAGTGGTTCATGAAATATTTTGCCAACAGACAAACAGGAGTGACTAACAGGTAATGCTGAAGTTTTAAGCAAAGATGTCATGCAAAGAGTAGCTCTCAGAGTGTGTGGTTGGGAATGACTCTCAGCTACTACCACGCCAGAATGTAGTTCAACATCCATGAATCTAATTGAATTATAGCCAGGTTTTTCTTTTCCAAAGTCAGCTGTCTGTGGTGGCAATCCTAGATTGTGTTGGCTGTAAAAGTTAATCAGTTTTAGACTTACATCCAAGGGTTAATTTCTGAGAGTTTCATTAAAACTGAACTGACAAAATTATCAAGACAGCAGGAGTTAATGATTGGCTTGATAGAGGAAGTAAAGCTGCTGAAAGTCTTGTTAAGTGACAGAGATAAAAAAATAGCCGAATTGGAACGAAAAGTTGATGACCTGGAACAATATACTAGACGTGATGATTTGGTCATTACTGGACTGGATATGAAACACAGGACCTATGCAAGAGCGGCTGCTAACATAAACACTACAGAAGATTCTCCACAGGAAGAACTGCTCACCCTGGAGCAACAGGTTGTGACTTTTTTACAAAACAAACACATTGACATCAAACATGATGACATCTCCATCTGTCACACCTTGCCTAACAAATCTGATAAAATCAAACCATCTATAGTTATCAGATTCATCAGCAGGAAATCAAGAAATAATTTAATTATACAAGCAAGAAAACTGAAGGGAACAAATGTCTACATAAATGAACATTTAACTAAAAAAAATGGAACCATTGCAAGAGAGGCAAGGTTGCTGAAAAAACAAAAAAAATTAGCTGCTACTTGGACACGGAACGGAAACATCTGGATCAAAATAAAGGAAGGAACACAGGCCAGAATGGTTAAAGAACTTAAAGATTTGGAAGTATTTAAATGAGTTAAAGAGGAGACAAACCACAAATTTAAATAGCTGAAATAACTTGGTAAAAATGAATTAACAATAAAACGGAAAATGCAATATATCCAAAAATATGACAACATATGAAAACTTGGAGTCAAAGGTTTATAGTTTAGATGATGTGGTTGATCCAGAATTCTTTCCTGTAGTTAACGACTCTGAATATTATAATGAAGAGCAATTTAAGAATATCATTACAACAAACGGAGGTCTTTCTATTATCCACTTCAATAGTAGAAGTATAAACGCAAATTTATCAAAAATAACAGATTATTTAAAACAGTTAAACAGAACTTTTTCAATAATAGCACTTTCAGAGACATGGCTTAATGATTCATATATAAATAATATTCACATTGAGGGGTATGAATTATATTACAAGAACAGAAGCAATAAAAGGGGTGGTGGAGTCGCTCTACTTGTTAATAAGGAAATCAAATGTAAAATAATTAATAAAATGTCATTGATTATGGATAATATAATGGAAATAGTAACAATTGAAATAATAAATAAGAATTCTAAAAACATAATAATTAGTTGTGTATATCGATCACCAGAATCAAACATAGAGCTATTCACAGATAAAATTATGAACATCTTTGTGGGGAGTTGTAACAAAACAGTTATTTTGTGTGGTGACTTTAATATTGACCTTGGGAATAAAACAGACTCAAATAATATTGGTACATTTATAAATTCAATGCACAGTTTAAATCTTTATCCCCTGATATTAAAACCTACCAGAATCACAACTCATAGTGCAACAATAATTGACAACATTTTTACAAACATAACAAATGGAGAAGTGATTGGTGGTATTTTAACAACTGATGTAAGTGATCATTTACCCGTTTTCATGATTTATAAAAATGATCAATATAATACAAAAGCAGTGACAATCAAGAAAAAAATAATAAATACATCAAAAAAGGCTTTGGATAAATTAAAGAATGATTTGGGAAAACAAAACTGGAAGGATGTATATGTTAATGATGTAAACAAAGCATATGATATTTTCATGAATATCTTGGGTGCTTTATATGAAAAGAATTGTGTACAAAACAATTACACAAAGAGAGACGTTGACAAACCATGGATGACAAAAGGGTTGAGAAATGCTTGCAAAAAAAAGAATAACTTGTATTCATGCTTCCTGAAATTAAGAACAAAAGAATCGGAAGATAAATACAAGAAATATAAAAACAAGCTAGTATGGATTATAAGAAAGCATAAGAAAGAATATTACAGTGATTTATTAGACAAAAGTAAAAGTGATATGAAGGCAACATGGCAAATAATGAATAGTGTTTTGAAAAATAAAGCAAAATCAGGTATTTCACAATATTTTGTTAAAGATGATAATGAAATATATGATCAGCATGAAATTGTAAATGAATTTAATAATTATTTTGTGAATGTTGGCCCAAGTCTTGCAGCTAAAATACCAATAGTCAAGACTGTAAGTCATACAGTGATGGGTTGTACAGAAAGTATTTTTCTTGATGGAACTGACAAAGAAGAAATTATGAATATTGTAAAAAATTTTGCAAACAAAAGATCTAAAGACTGGGTTGACATGGACATGATGTTTGTGAAGGAAATAATGGGTTGTGTTATTGAGCCGTTTACATATATATGTAATTTATCATTTTCAACTGGAATATTTCCAGATAATATGAAGACAGCTAAAGTAATTCCTCTCTACAAGAGTGGTGAAAAATGTATGTTTACAAACTACAGACCAATATCCCTGTTACCACAGTTTTCAAAAATTTTGGAAAAACTGTTTGTGACCAGATTAGACCAGTTCATTGATAAACAAAATATTTTAAATAACAATCAATATGGTTTTAGAGCAAATAAATCTACATCAATGGCTCTAATGGACTTAATAGAACAAATAACAACTGCTGTTGATCAAAAACAGTGCTGTGTCAGTATTTATGTGGATTTAAAGAAGGCATTCGACACCATTGATCACAATATTCTCCTTGAAAAATTGAATAAATATGGCATAAGAGGCCCAGTACTACAGTGGGTATCAAGTTATTTATCAAACAGGAAACAGTTTGTCCAAATAAATGATATAAGATCTGAACTCTGTGGTATCACATGTGGGGTTCCTCAGGGTTCTGTTCTTGGACCAAAGTTATTTATTTTATATGTGAATGACTTGGTGAATGTGTCGGGGTTGCTTAAATGTGTTTTATTTGCTGATGACACTACATTTATTTGTTTGGGTGAAGACATAGAACAGATGTTGGAGATGATGCAGACGGAATTTGTAAAAATACAAACTTGGTTTAAAGTTAATAAATTATCGTTAAATATAGATAAAACTAATTATATGATATTCAGTAATAAAAAGAGAACTGTCAATGGTACGTTTAAAGTTGAAATCTGTAGAGTCAGTGAGGTGAAGTTTCTGGGTGTCATCATTGATGAAAAGTTAACATGGAGAGCTCATATAGATTATTTAAGAACAAAAATATCAAGATCTATTGCAGTACTACATAAAGTAAAGGACATATTTAATGATAAAGCACTATTTATATTATATAATGCAATAATTGTTCCACACTTGATTTATTGTATAGAAGTCTGGGGGAATGCATGTAAAACTATTACTGATCCTATTTTTATTTTGCAGAAAAGAGCTGTAAGAATTATCACAAGAAAGCATTACTATCACCCATCAAATATATTATTTCAGGAATTGGGATTGTTAAAATTTTATGAGTTGGTTGATTATTATGTTTTGCAGATTATGTATAAGGCTCATAAAAATATATTACCTATGAACATTCAATTAAATTTCGTTAAGAGAATAAGTAATTATAATCTCAAGGGACTAGAAATATTCATAAAACCTAAAATTAGAACAAACTTGAAGGATAAATGCACTTCAGTCAGAGGAGTAAGATTATGGAATGGTCTGGATTATGATTATAAAAATGCTGGTTCAATTAATTCATTTAAGAGAATGATAAAAGTTCATTTGTTAAAAAACTATGAATTTGTATAATTTGTATTGTAGGAGTTACTGTTTGAGGAGTTGAATTTTCGTTTTTGTTTTATTTGATGTTATTTGATTATTACCATTTTTGAAATTGATATTATTATTATTATTATTTTTTATTTTTTATTTTTTTTAAAAATGGGCAGATATTATAAGATTTTTTTCTTCTTCTGCTATCTTTCATTTTTTTTTTGTTTGATTTGCATTTTTTTGTATGTGAATGTTTTGTTTTTTAAAATGAAAATGAATAAACTGAATTAAAAAAAAAAAAAAAATCTATCTTGTGGTTCATGACATATTTTGCTAACAGACAAAGTTGACTTCAATAGGTTAATAGTAAAATTTTCAACAAAGATCTTGCATTATCTGTTAGCACTCGGAGTATGTTTTGGGGATGAATCTCAGCTACTAACACACAAGACTTTAGCTCAATATCTGGAAAATTCACTGAGTGAAAACCATTTTTGTGTTTGCTAAGGTTGATTAGCTGTGTGCGGTCATTTTGAATCCGGTTTGCTCCAAAGGGTAAATTGTTGTAGACATACAGCAAATGATTACTTTCTGAGAGTTTCATTAAAGTCCATCAAGTGATTCACAGAATATTTTCCTGACAAACCCACAAACAGGCTCAGGCAAAAACAATTATGGCCCACCTTTCACCTGCAAGCAACATTAAACTTACCGGATTTTCCACACTATAGGGTGCACAGGATTTTAAGACGCACCGTCAATGAATGGTCCGTTTTCAAACTTTTGTCATATTTAAAATGCACCGAACTATAAGGCGCATCATTGTGCACCTGCCAATTTTTGTAACTTTGCGCAGACTGCTTGTACCATGCTCCATTCAAAATGAACGATTTTGGTGCTCTAGCGGAGTTGGTTCGCCTGTATCAGCATTTATATGATCCCTCTATGAGAGATCACAAAGATAATCAAACGGTTCAAAACTCGAGGAAGGATACTGCACCCACATAAGCGCCCACATAAACGCCTTCACCGCTTGCTCATGTCCGCGTGCCATGCATGGAGCCCTGCGCAACTATAACTGAGCCTTAATGCTGCAAGCAGTGAGGCTTTGTAGTTTACCAAAGTCGTATTAAAACATTATGACTTCTTACATATATAAGGAGCTCCAGATTATAAGGCGCACTGTCATTTTTTGAGAAAATTGAAAGCGTTTAAGTGCACCTTATAGTCCGAAAAATAGGTAATGCTAAACATTAGCCTAAAAACAGATGGTTAAAAATCTGCAAAGATCTGGCTGAAACGGGGCGACAGGGGTTGCTGTCAGCTCAGCAGCAGGTAAAGTGCAGTTCTGATGGTTGTCTGTCTCCTCACAGGACGAAGCATTCCCCTCTTTGATGTTTTATCTGATTCAGGGGCTGTAAAACTCTAACTCAGTGTGTCTGTGTGTGCAGATCCTGCCTGCTGTCATTATGCTGCCGAGTCGTCGCCCTGCAAAGAAGCTTGTGACCAGGTATGAACAAACACACAGCTGAGCCTCTTCCTTCTCCTCCTCCTGGTGCAGCCAGAACACGAACACAGACTTTAAATCAGAGCTGTAGAAAGGATATGTGCGTGTGTGTGTTTTGGATGTCTGAAGTTCAGAATGAAGGTTTGAGATAAGAGCAGGTGACATTTACCATGTACAAGGGCTGCATATGGGGACAAAAAAATTATTTTCTTTATAATTATTAATTATTCTTGCTCGAATTGTGATCACAATTATTAAAAACTATTAATAATTGATTTTGGAAATCTTGTTTTTTTGCAATTAAAGATAAGTGAAATTTGCCTTAACACCTTTCTGTTGTACTTTCATTTAAAATTACTTTTATTCAGCAGGCTACTGTAATAAATAATAAACACAAAACAACAGCATCAGCATTAAAGTGCACTTACTGACCCCAAAATGTAGTTTTTATTTTTCTAAATTTGACATTTTTTGGTGTAAAAACTATTTTCACCTAAAAAGTATCTTATTATGTGGTGGAGTAATGCATTTTTAATAATTTCATGTGAGAATAATCAATGTTTAAAACACGAGAATACAGGTCTGCAGGTCTTTAAGCTCAATTAAGTTCTTTTGCCTGAAATCTTTTTTTTTTTTGCATGGCTGTTAAATTTATAATCAAACTCCAGCGTGAGCAGACTACAGCCCTAAAGTAGTCTACATGTACAGAAGAAGACAACATCACACACACTGTTTTAACGGAAGTAAATACAGGTGCTACACATCTCAGCTGGGTTATAAGTTCTGAAGCTGTTGTTCAATCAGAGCCGTGATAAGGGGAAAAAGAGAGCACAAGTTCCTGTGGAGCAGTGGCTGTTCTCTGTGTGCAGAGGTACCTGTGGACATGGAGTTTACTTTTCATCTTACCGCTCCCGTCTCCTCCAGCGCAGGTTTGTGACGTCTAGTCAGACCAATCAAACCGAGGTTGCTTTGGCAAACATCATATATGTATCTGACTTAGTAGCACATATGAAGGTGAGCTGGGTCTGATTTGTAAAAATCAGATTTGAGACATTGTAAAAAAAATCAGATATAGGTCACATGTCAGCAATAGTGTGCTAAATTTGAACTTAATATGTGTAAATATATATATTCTGTTTTTTTGTTTGCTAAGATTGTTTTGCCATGGTGACCATCTTGAATCAGTTTGACTCCATAAGTTAACCAATTGAAGACGCAAATCCAATGATCACTTTCTGAAGGTTTCATTAAAATCTGTCCACTGGTTCATAAGATATTTTGCTTATGGCACACACACACGTATATGTGCACCCACACACACGCAGGCAAAAACATTCTCACTCTGCCTTTACTTTGGGTTATAAAAGGTATATTTCTTTCTTTGTATTGGTTTGATTGTCTTTATCACTCCACCAAGTAGAATCTCAACTTGTAGCACTACAATAATAGATTGTTCTCAAATGTTTTTGACAATAAATTTATTATTAATAGAGTTACATTCCCCATCCCTGCTAAGAAACTGGACCCTCCCTGAAAAAAAACATCAGGTTATCAGCCAATGTATTTTCTGTGGTTGAAAGTCAATAATCTTTGAGACTTATAAACATCCCTTAGGAATTAGTTCAAATGTATTTAAATAATCTTAACACTTTGGCTTGATTTCACAAAATACTCAAAGCAGGAATTATTTTACCCCCAGAAGTTTCATTATATAAAATTAAAATTTCATAATTACATACATTCATGTCTGTACACAGTATGTTTTGTCAGGTTTCTGACTTAGTCGAAGAGAGCAGCTCAGCGTCAGACAGACACGTGAGACCAGAGTAACGGTAAGTGGTTTTATTTACAGTGAAACAGTGTGAGGAATAACTGGAGCCGGGATCTGAAAGAGAGGACGTGGGTAAGTATAGCAATGAACTTTCGGATCTTGGCAGGTAGAGAAACAGTGTGATATTTTCCGGGTGAGTATTTCTTACGGAGAGGCGAGCAGTGTTCGACGTGGAGGAGAATGATCAGGTAGGTACTTCCTGGTAGCGACGTTTTCCTGTTTGCAGGCTCCCGGATGGCTGAGAGTAGGAGTCCTTCACAGGTTGTAGCCAACGGTGAGACAGACAGGCACAGGTAAGCAATTCTGGGTACTTAGCTCGTAGTGGGCTCCGGGCACAAACCAGACTGGTTCCACAAGGTACTCAGGTAACTCTGATGGAGTAAAAAACACAGGGACACACCTTAGAAAAACAATCTCAAAGTAGTAATTGAGCTAAGAGGCTGAGACGTTTTACCACAGAGGCAAGCAATGCTCCAGCACTGCTCTGGTCCCCACCACGGCCTTAAGTACCAGAATCTCCTGATGAGCATAATCCTCTGCAGGTGTGGAGGGAGTGGAGACTCAGCCAATCAGAGAGCCAGGACGGCCCACCAGGAAGTAAAAACTCACAGATCACCACATGCCTTTTAACTCAAATTATAGTAATGTGTAACTTAGGTGCTCTTTCTTAACATTAGCAATCATCTTAATTAAGTTTCTACCCAAAAGCTTATAAAAAGTCTCCAAAACAATTGTTTACCCAAATAGTTTCTGTCTTTGAAATGTTGGAAAACCAGCTAATGTCCATTTGTTTCCCATTCAAATGAATAACAAACCAATAAAACAATAAAAAAACAGTTGTCAAATTGACTTTTACTGCATTCCACAAGAAACTTGTAAGGTTGGAGTAATTCAATAGGCCAAATGAAATTAAAAACAAAGAGGGAAAAAAAATCAAAAATGTAAAAAAGAAAAAAATGTAAAGATATATAATTAATACCCAATCTCATTATATGTTTGCTAACATTCTTAACATCTAAAAAAATACATGAAATTAATAATTTGGTGTTCTAAACTCACCTAAATGTTCTCAGACTGTAAAATGGATTCTTGCCTGTTTATGGTTTCAGTTTATTAGTTTTCCTGAAATTCCTTTGCCCAACTGGATTAGAGTATGGAACTCATCCTAACTCTGGAGGTCCGTCGGGCTGCTTGTCAGAGTTGACCGTTTGCCATTGTTTTACAACCTCAGTGCCAAGGCCATTTTCTTTCCAATATTAGCAATATTAGACACTTTATTTCATAATTTTCAGAAGGGTTAGGGTCCACCATTACAAAAAAAACATTTGTAAATTTCTAAGGAGATTTCATTTGCTTGAATTCCATCAAACTGACCACCCACATTTTAGCAAGCTAATATAGATTTAACTTTTACCTTAAGCAGTTTAATGGATTCTTAACTAGTTTGCCATGGTCAAGTGCTTCTTGGTGGCCGGTCCTAGTCAAGATTTAATCTGAGTTTTCTGCAACTGTGTCACTCTCCAATGAAACTCAATCTGGTTAAGAACCTGATCAACAGTTTTTGGAGCTCAGTCTCTCCCATCTCACCTGCTGAAGCAGGTGATGTATAGGCACTGTAGCTGAAACATGCTTCACAGTAGAACCATCATTCAAACTTAAAACGAGTCACAGAACATTGACACATCCGAACTGGCATTTTGATATCTTTAATGGTTTTTACACATTTTAAGTGTGGTGATTTTTACAGATTTTTCAATGAAATGATTAACCAACAGGTGATGTCCCCGTAAATTGTGAATTGCCAAAAATCCTTTAAAAGGCACTTTTTACTTCCCCAACTCTGTTTGGTACTTGTACAAATTATACATCACAGCGTAGACATTTTTGTCTTCTTTCACCCTGTGTATCTCTCACTGCTATAAGACTTAGTTTTCTCTCAAATCTCATCAGAATGCAGAGCGCGGACACCCAGGTTTCTATAGACTTCAATATTCTCCACAAAAGTGGAAGTTAAGGGACTTTTAAACTAAAACATTGCAGAAACATGAAAACATTACCTGTGACAATCAGTCTTGTGCTGCTCAAGAACTTTAAAGATCTAACTTAGCGTTTCTCAACGGGGGCGCTGAGAGGATGACGGGGGCGCTGGCAGCAATATTTTCAAAAAGGGGGCGTTAATATTCTTTTGGGGGGCGTTTGCTTAAAGGTAAAGTTTACACAAAAGATTCACAACAATATCAGTTTAAACTTTGAACTACTTGCAAAAATATTGTGGCCTAAAACATTCAAACCGGCACAGAACTGCAGCTGTATCGATGGT
>NC_051450.1:5541275-5577632 GCF_001649575.2 Kryptolebias marmoratus | reverse complement strand
GGAGGGGGGAGGGGGGGCGCGGTAAGAGGCCTGGATAATGGATAGGGGGGCGCTGGCCTAAAAAAGGTTGAGAAACACTGATCTAACTTATAGTTTTTGTACGACTGTTTGTTCGAGGCTAACTTTTCAGTCTGTGTTTCTGTGTCTCCTATTAACTTGGCAGTCAGGAAGTAACAGACACAGATCTGTGGTTACCATGGTGACCGTAATGAGCCTCTGGCATCAGCTTTAACATTTCTTTGGATGTTCTCTTTTCACTTCCTATGCAGTTTTTGCAGCAAAATGACATTTTCGTTAGCTTAGATTATTCCAAAGGTATGTTGGGTTATTCGGTAGCAGCCACATTGGAATCCTCTGGTTATAAAAAAATCCTTTTGTTTATGAGAAATAAAGATGATGTGAGAAGGATAGGCATTTATAAGCTACAACTTCAGCCTACACCCTCTTTTGGACAGCTTGTGTTCCACATTTATTTTTGGATTTTGCTAATCACTCCATCTGTTTTTGTTTTTTTATTTGTTTTTACATTACTGTGTTGATTTTAACGTTCAATTTTCAGTTCAAAATAAATTTGTAGAAATACATTAGCTAACTCTAGCTTGCCTTGTTGCACCGAAAGTTTTTATTTTATTTTATTTTTTCCCCTTTAGAGCAGAAGGACGGGAGTATCTTTGTGTAGTCTGTGGCAGAAAACAAAAGCAAAGCTGTGAGTGTGACCATCAAGTATCTTTGGAATCCTTTCTCTATTAATTTTCACAGCCAACAAACTTTCTGTTAACTGTGAATGAAAAGAGATGATTCACAAAAACAACAGCTCCATCCAGCACTGTGATTGTGTGAAGCTGTAAATCTCACTTGGTTTCATGACTTCACACTTTAGCCAGAGGTTCCTGGCAGCAGCTGGATTCTCCCAGGCTTTTGCCTTGTATCTGTGTGTGTGTGTAAATGCTCATCACAAACTTAAATGTTTTCTGCATGCCTAACTGAGTGTTGGGACAATTTAAATGACTTTCCCACATGCTGAATACTGTCATGGTGTGTGGTCGCAGAGAGACTTTAACACTAGATGTTAAGATGTTAAGATGTTGAAGATGTTGAAGATGTTGGCGTACCTTTAAATGTATTTTTTTACTGGTGTGAATGTTACTATGGATATCTAATTTAAATTCTAAGTTGTAAAAACGTCACTCTGACAAGTAGGAAAGGTATTTTTAATTTTATTTATTTAAAATGGAGAAAATTAAAATACCAAAACTGAATAACAGATAGAAAAATTTATCTTGTGAAAAAATGATAAATTAATGTGTACTATTGTTGTTCATTGTGGAACTGTGAATTTAGTTCATAAGATTAAAATAAATAATTTAACACAAAGATCAATGGCTAAAAAGAGAGTCAACTTGAGAACAGAAGAGGGAGTTTTAATTAAAAATATTTTTCAAAAGTCAACACTAAAACACTGTTTATTCAAAAAACCTTTATAAGTAAACATGCACCTTGTCAGGATACCTTGCCTGGAATAGGGAATCTGCGGTACCCCCCTGAAGCTAGGCCTGTGGGGGGACATTGCCGGCGAGTGCCTGGTGACCGGGTATTGACTCCTAGGACTCTGCCGGGCCAAGCCCGAAAGAGTGACGGGAGGCCACCTCGGCCCACCACTTGTGAGTAAGGTCATTGAGGTCCATGAGGTGCTGGAGTCACTTTTAGGAGTTATCCTGCATACTTGGCACAAAGTCGAGCTCGTTCCCAGTCAAAGTTGGACGCCACCAGGACTGTCCCAAGTCTCCAATCCTGTTTGTGGTGTTCATAGACAGGATCTTGAGGCGCAGTTGTGGAGAGGAGTGTGTCTATTTTGAGAACCTCAGGGTCTCGTCTCTGCTTTTTGCAGATGATGTAGTTTTGTTGGTGTCTTCAGGCCATGACCTTCAGCGTGCACTGGGACGGTTCGCAGCTGGGATGAGAGTCAGTTCTTCTAAGTCGGAGACCATGGTTCTCAACTGGGAAAAGGTGGAATGCTCCCTCCGGGTCAGAGAGTTTAAGTATCTGGAAGTCTTGTTCATGAGTGATGCAAGGATGGAGCGGGATTGACAGATTGGGGCCTTGTCCGCAGTAAAAAGGATGTTGCTTCAGTCTGTTGTTGTGAAGAAAGAGTTGAGTTGAAAGGAAAAGCACTCAATTTACTGCTTCATCTATGTTTCAACCCTCACCTATGGTCATGCTGTATGGATCATAACTGAAAGAAGAAGACACCAGATACAAGCGGCGGAAATGAGTTTCCTTTGTAAGGTGGCTCAGTCTTGGAGATAGGGTAAACAGCTTTATGATCCTGGGGGAGCTTGTGTTTGAGCCATTGCTCCTCCGTATCGAAAAAAAGTCAACCAGTTCAGGCATCTGATTAGGATGCCTCCTGGACGACTCCATTTGGAGGTTTTCCTGGGGCACATGCCACTGGGAGGAGACCCTGGGGCAGACCAAAAACTTGCGGTAGCAATTATATATCCTCTTTGGCCTAGGAATACCTTGGAATCCCCCAGGAAGAGGTGAAGAGTGTTGCTAGGGAAAGGGTGTCTGGGTTTCACTCTGGGACATGTTGCCACCACCCAGCCATGGATAAACTGTGGAAAATGAATGGATAGATGGATGGATATTGAACACCAAAACACAGAACTTATTGTAAAGAAAAAGAGGACATCTCAAAATAAAATAAAAAACAAAAACAAACCCAAAGGCCAAGGACAGACAGACAAAAGAGACCAGCAAAAACTCACAGACAATGACAAGATATATGAACTTTGCAGGAAAAAAATATACTAACATTTTTTACTAACTCACTGACCAAAGGGAGCACAGTGTAATACATCTCCTTTTCTTCAGCAGTATCAGTAAGAAGCTGGAAGGCCATTGAAAAAGTCAGCAGTTATAGTTGGGTGCAGGTTTATTCACAAAAAATGTTACAAAGTGTCAAAGTGTTCCTGCCTTTTAGTAAAGCAGCCTTTGAAGCTTTTTAAAAATGATTTCACTTCCCATTATACACTGTTTTGCAACAAAGTATTCCTGTAACTGTACTCACAAACACCAATAACCTATGTTAGTACACCTTTGACTAAATTGAACCTAAAGACAAAGATGTGAAGTGTGTTCTGCAGTCCTGCATCACTGAGCAAGTTGTTCATTTTGACATTCATGGATGTGGTTTGTTGTTTGGTTTAAAATGTTAGTACTTCTGTTTTTGTCCCACAGCTCGTCGCCATCAAGAGTGAATCACATCTAAAGCATCTTTTCCAGAGGTTACCCAGTTACTGCCCAGAGTCCATGGTAAGTCTACTTCTATTATGGCACCCTCACTGTTAGGATCTGGGGGGTTTTCTGTTATTTTTTTTATGGTATTCTTTTTGTGTTTTATGATTATGTTCTGTTCCCTGTGTTTTTGTTGTAATGTCTCTTGTTTTCTTTAGCTCCCTGTGCCTCTGTGTTGTCTGTCACCTCCTCCCTCAGTCAGTACTTTTTCTTGTCAGCCTGCCACACCCATCTTTACCTGTTCCTGGTTTACAGTTTGTCACCTGTGTCCAATTCCTCTTATACATTCTGGTTGCTTTCCTTTGCTACTGTTGAAGTAATGCACAGCAGTATTGTGTCTCCTTGTTTTCCCCCAAGTGCTTCTTGTACATTGTTGCTGCCTCATCAGCCTTTTGTTTTTGTCTTGTTAAGTAAATGGATTTTTTTGTGTGTGTGCTCTTCATGTCACACTGCATTCTGGGTCTAAATCCACCATCTACAAACTTGTCACTCACAGATTCATCTAGGAAAGGTTTAGTTTAAGCAGGAGTTTAAATTGTTCTGCAAATAGTTTTCTAAAGTCAGATCAGTTTCTGTAGTCCAGACAGAAAAACATACTCCCCGGTAAGGATAGGGGATATGTCTTTCCCTAAGACATAATGTTGAATAGCACTGCTGAAGTATATTTTAGGAAAAAGGGGAAAAAGAACAACTAAAGTTTACGATGAAAACCAAAAAGTCTAGTGAGCAAAGACAATGATTTTGCATGAGGCCCTTCTAAAGAAGTATTTACAGCATAACGTGTTCAAAGGAAAACCTTAATACTTCAGAAATGTTTTGTTTTATAAATGTTATTTCTGCAGGGATGGGTCAGCTGCAGCTGTGATGCTTCTGGTCTTCATTAGACAAGTTCTGCCAAACAGTGGTAAACCAACAACAGGAAGGTTGTCCAGCACTTATTGATATATACAGGGAGCGAAGCCTCTACTGATCTACTGTAGCATTGCAGTTTGCTGTCTTTTGGAACAGTCTTTCTGCCGACCAGTCAAACTGCCATGTTGACCTGTGTCCACCAGGACTTAAAAACTCACTAATGAATTAAGCTTGTATCTCACTGGGCTGCAACTGTTGGCAACTGGCTGACAAACAGCATTCGTGAGGAAGTTTACAAAGTATCTAGAAACTTTCTCTGAGGCTGTCAAGTTCCTTGCGTGAGTTGCAAAGGCTCACAGTCCTTTGTCTCAAAATAGTCACAGAGTTGTTGCGGGCATCTCCAACCTGTCTCAATAGTGTTTGAACTTTTTTTTAAACTTTTATTTTATTTTATTTTTGTGTGTGTGTGTATACACAGGCATATTGTAGGGTTTTGGGGTTTGCTCTTTGTTTTGGTTTTGTTTAATTTCTTATTCTGTTATCAGGTTGTTTGTTTTCTGTCTTTTGTGTTTATGTTTCATTCACTCCTCCTCAGTCTCCCTCTCGGTCTCCTTGCCACGCCCATCTACGCCTGTCCCTGCTCTGTAATCATGCCACCTGTTCCCACTCACCTCGTTATCCTCAGTGTTGAAAACCCGGTCACTCCTTCCATACCTCGTTGGTCCATTGTTTGTGTGTCCTGTTTCTGTCCTGTCTGTTCCTGGTTGGTCATGTTCCTGCTTCCTGCTCCTGTTAGTATTTTGTTCCTGTCTTTAGTTTTTGTATTTAGTTTATGTCTTCAGTTTTTTGGCTGCCACGCCAGCGTTTTTGTTCTGTTCTGTCCTTTAGTTAAATAAATTACTTTCCTTTTAAAATGAGTCTGCGGACTGGGTTCGTCTCCGTCATCTCCACCCAACATGACAGATATAATGTCAATAACCCTAACCCTAATGTAAATAAAACAGTTACTATCTATCATACATTATACTATGATAACATAATACTGTTAAATGTTAAAAAAAAACATTTGTTTTGCAAAAAATGATCCTGTAAAGACAATCTAGCCTTTGTCTGATATTTTTTTTTTTTTTTTTTTGAAGTTGAACGGCATACATGGGCTGTGACTGCTGGTGACTAATCTGCCTGTTTTTATTAATGAAGTGTACTCCAGTAGATTAAACCATAAACATTTCCGAGGCAAGTATGATGTGAGTGGAAGTGCGCAAAACACAGCCGCATGGCTTTTGGTCAATTGGTCCCAAACACTTGTCTCACAGTTCTGAGTTTCCAACTCGTCTCCAACAGTTTTTTGCCCAGTAAAATAACACCATATTTTGCAGCTTTTGGAGCCACAAAAGAACATCATAGTCTTGTCAAAGATACTTACAGCCATTCCTACTTTACAACAGGACCAATAACAAAGTCATGGAAACACTGAAGAAAGCAAGTTAGATAGCTCTAACAGGTGATACATGGGCATTGATTGTCACAGAGTTTTATTTCACTGAACTCAGCACTTCGACTTCATTTAGTTCCCCAAATCCTTTTTAATTGAAAATTGGTTTATTCTGCAGTGTAGAGCAAAATATTTTGTTCCTTTTAGGTCGGAGAGATTCTCTGCTCAGGATTTAGTTTGAAGTGTGACTATGTGCGCATCGAGATCCATCGATAATTGTTTCATAATCCTATCGCAGCCCTCTGAATTGTAATTGAATTGAATCTGGAGGGACCTAAACATTCCCACCCCTAGTCATATCTGAAACAGAATAAAAGAGCATAATGATAAACTGAACTCATCAGACATAAAAAAGCTGTAACTCAGTGGGACTGATGGGATTTCTGCTTTGCCTCATTCATCCTGCTGTGATATTCAGCTTGTCATGTTCTCTCTTTTTTGGCCTTTGATTCATTACAAAAATCATGTTTATGCTTTTTGTAACGATGATGGTAAAGTCCCTGATCAATGACATAAATGCTGCTGATGCCAGATGATGAGGATGTTTGGTTGGCAGCCAGCAGTGTTGGATTTACACTGGCCTGCACTACCAGAAGTACAAAAAGAGATGTTTAACTGCACAGCCTTCTGTGTTTCAAACTGCTAGAAGAGGAGATAGACAGAGTTGTTTGTGATGATTATTCCCACAACATTTCACCACAACCCAAGTGGGACTTTAATCAAATTCATATTTTCCTGTTTTCCAACACTGGTTTGATCCATGGAATGGAATGTTTGTTCTCTGTCAAATTAAAAAAAACTTCTCACAGCTTATTTTCTTCAGCAGTTGTTTAGAATATTCCTTTGATGAGAAAGCCAGGGATTATTGGATTTAGTCTTGTTTTTCATCCTCGCTTCAAGGGTTTATCATAACAAGAAAGTGATAGTCCTCTAACTCATACCCAAATGATGTGTATCAAAGCTTTTAGATTACAAAAGAGGCCCCAGTATAATCTAATAAAGTTCCAATAAAGCTGAGGGTGAGTCCAGCTCCAGCTGAAGACAGCGTATTCTGTTCACTGTCCACACCCACTGATATTTACAGTGTAGATGCCACAAACATCTGCTCTGTGTGACCATCGGCTCATTGAAACTGTCACACAAATCATGAACTGGTTCTGAAAATGGAGCTGTGGACAGTGAGACACAAGGACCATCTGGAGTCAGATCACTGCGGAGGTTTCTGATCGCTCAATCAGAATAAAGCAATGTTGTTATTTTTGGTTTTTTTTCTTCCACCCATTCATTTTCTGTACCCACCTAATCTTGTTTAGGGTCATTTGGGGCTGGAGCTTATTGGTGTGGTCCATTTGTTACTGGATGTCAGAAATTTCTGCTTTCAAGTTGAAAAAAAATGAACTGGAATGGGTCTGACTCAAAAACTTGAAGAATTTTGACTAGCTTCAACCTCAAAATCTAGGCTGCCTTTTGCACAAAAAGTAAAACATTTTATGTTCACTTCTGTCACTTTGTATCTGAATCAATATCTCACACATAGTGTTGTACCGTCTGTATGAGGAAACAGATTGCTGTAGTGTTTAAAAAGTAAATACAAGCAAATACATTGTTATTGTCTTATAACACAAGTAATAGCCCCATTACTGAGCACTACATAAATAAACCCTTAATGCATTTTATGACTTGGAACTGGGACAAGGTCAGGTTGAAAGTGACGACAAATCCAAGTTCAGAGGTAAATAGATCACAGCTGATCTGCAGCAAGTGAGAGAGGGGAGTACACATTCCACAGGTCACCACTCATCACAGGGTCAGTATAAATTACTTTCAGACACTTCACTGTTCTTATAACCATTTTAAGTAATTCCCTTTTTTTGTTTGTTTCTGCTCTGCCAGTACTGTGACCATGTATAGGTTCTTATACTGTAGCTACATCCAGCTCTTTTTCACTCCTTCTTCAGAGTTGGAGCTTTCTTGGCTCAATAGAGAGTCTTGAGTGACATCTTGGCAGGTGCACCTCCAGATAATGTTTAAACGGCGGCCAGATTGGGGTCACTGATATACTTGTGATGTCACACCAAAACCAAAACCCATAACAGAATTTGAGGAGTTTTAATACACTGCTGTCATACGGGCAATTTAAAAGAAAAAAAAATGTTGGTCACAGTCAATCAATCACCTCTATCCTCCTGAGAAGCGCACTCACGCTTTTATTTTATTTGTTTTTTTGCTAACTGCCACAATAGATATGGAGTAAATTAAGCCATCTGCTGTAGGTTATTACTATAAAGACGTTTTCACATATGTGCTTTACGCCTCACTGCAGGTGTAAAGCCCAAAGCAGGGGATATCCACACAGACTGCCCCCAAGTACAACTCTGGTTGCTGGGAGACAGAAATAGCCAGGAAATTGCTTGTATTTCCAGCCGCTGCAATGGTGTCTGAAACTTTGTCAGAAAAAAACTCTGGAAACAGAAACAGAACAAGCAGCAGTGTTCGATTCTAAAACCTTTGAAGTTCTGAGGTTTTGTCTTCGTCAGCCAAGGCTCCTGCTCCTCCATGTTTGTTCCACATTAAGCAGATAGCAGTGCGCCATGTTAGCAGTGTGTAGTGTGTGTCACACACATACGCTAGTGTGTGACACATACAAACTTCTGTATGTATGTGTCCGATACCGTCCGATTACAGGGTTTGTGAAGGATGCTGGTTCAAGCCCCTGCTCTGGCTGTCTCAGCTGTTGTGTCCTTGGGTAAGACACTTCACCTGCCTTGCCTACTGGTGATGGTCAGAGGGCTCGGTGGCGCCGGTGTGATGGCAGCCTCACTTCTGTCAGCCCGCCCCAGGGCAGCTGTGGCTACAATGTAGCTTACCGCCATCAGTGTGTGAATGTGTGGATGAATGGGTGAATGATTGTAGTGTAAAGTGGGGTCCTTTGGGGTCCTTGGACTAGATAAAGCGCTATGTAAGTGCAAGCCATTTACCATTTACCATTACTTTTGTGTGTGAGGTGCCATTGTGTGATACGTGACCCACTCAGCACAACACACCAAACTGAACGAGGTGGGAACAGAGCTTTTGTTGGAAGTTTTTACTAGCAAAAGAGAGATTTCTTTCAGTTTTGGAGTTTATAAAATTTTGTGTTTGACACTTGATTTGTAAGACACTGACAAAACAATACAGGTGACTTTTTATTGCTTTTTTGTACTGTAATATAATTTGTTTACTAGAAAGTGAGGTTTGTTTTCCTTCTCTGCTTCTGGGAAAGTGAAGCTGCAAACACTGTGTCAGTTACCATGGCTAAAACATACAGGAGGTGTCAGGCTGAAGTGCCTTTAATTACACAGATTAGCTTTAAATTATACGTGTAATATTTTCCTTTCTTTCCAGAACAACCAGAATTCTAAGCAAAGGATCTCCTAACATTGTCTTTTTTGCCATTGTTTTTATAATGATGAGAATTTTTTCATTTAACAAATATATGAAATGTGTCTAAAGTATTAAAATTGACTTCATTTGCAGACAATGCAACTTGTTTTTGCTCTGGTAAAAGTTTAGAACAGCTTCTGAGTACAATGGATGGAAAATGCAGCGGAAGCCTTAAAGAAATAGTTAGACAAGTTTCTATATTATGACATAACATAATTTATAATATTCAGTATAAGGAAAATAAAAAATAAGTTTAAACTTATGATAGATGATAGATAATATGAAAAGAGTCTATGAAACAAACTTTTTAGAAGTGATAATTCACTATAAATTAAATTCAAAGGCACATATAAATATTGTAAGAACTAAAATGTCCAAAACACTAGCAATATTGAACAAATTCAAAGATTTATCAACACAAAAATCATTTATGTTAGATTGTTCCCTAACAGTTCAAAACAAAAACTAAACCTGTTTATATGCAGCAGAAAAAAAGCCATAAGAATTATAAATGAGTCACATTATGATCCAACAAACAAAATGTTCAAATTGCATACTTAAAAATTCTAGGATTTAGTTGAGCTTAATGCTGCCTTGATAAATGTATAACTTCTGCAGTGTTTGTTTTTTGATGAAAAATATTGGAGAAATGTGTTGCCATATAGAACATGTAAAAGACTGAAGGTGCAATAAGTTTAGGCTTCTATCGACAATTAGTTTTTGTCTACATTTTGTGTCCTTGCCATTGTAGCCAATTCAAGAATTGTATATATTATTTTTTTATTCATTTAATAAAATAATTACATTGTGTTATTTTTGTTTTAGGGAAAGGACATTTAAATAATGCCCCAAAAATAAATACAATACCAATAAATCAAACAAAATTTTTTACAACATTGTTAAACATTTCATGTGAAGCAGCACTAAAACTAAACAAGACAAAAGAACTTCTACTACAAGAAGCCAGATGTCCAAACAATGAGTTTGTATGTAAATTTAATACTTTTTACTTTTTTAAAATGGGTAAATGACAAATAGCATTTGGCATTTGTTTCTTTTCCCTGTTGTACCAAAATGTATCAAACCGTGATCCTTGTACAGAAGTACCAAACCATGACTCAGGCATACCCTTACACCCCTAAGATATGGATGCAGCTGAAACCAGATGTTTACATACACTGTAGAAAATGACAAACCATCTTTACTATAAATGAAACTAAATCTTTTCTGTTTTAGGTCAGTTAGAATTCACAAAATTATTTCTATTTAAATACCCACATGATGAAAGAGTGCATTTTTTAGAGATTTTTTTTTCCTTTTCTCAAAATTATGACTGTATTAGAGGCTGTGATTAGTCAAAATATAAAGTATTTTTTTTGGCCATGCAAACTGAACTCTCTTCCAGCACCCACACCTTTATAACTGCATTGTTGTTGCTAAGTTAGAAGGTACTCATGTCTCTGTTGTAAACTCATCTGTCAGATGAGTCTTGGCTCCTATAACTCATTTTTCCTGCATTTCTGTCTTTCAAACTCTGCTTAATAAAGTCAATCAAAAACATACAGCACACAGCTCCACCTACAGAGTCCTCTGTTATTGTTGGTGGTGGTGAATGTTAGTGTGGAAGTGACGTGACCATGTTGACTATCGGGTGTGTGTTGCACAATGACAGCATTCATCTGGTGGTGCAAAAACTAACACATAATGTAGGTCCTTCCAACTGTTTTATAGTGGGACTAACAGACCTTATTACCCTCAAAGTGTCCTTAGGACTGTTAGGTCCAAAAGCACTTATAGAGAGACACAAGATAAACAACCATGGACATACACTCATTTCTATTTGTAATTTAGAACCCCCATCAAGCCCAACATTTATGGTTTTGAACCTCCTCCTTAACCCACACCTTACAAGTGACACAGAACAGCTCCGGCTCAGATTACCTTCATACTTTCAAACCTGTCCTGTCTCTTTAGTGTATTATACTCTTACTTGTTCATTTCACAGCTTGGGTCAATTGTTTTAAATTGTGAGACTTGAGAAAAGATAGGACATTTTTTAACAAACAAACCTCAGATCCTTACAACTTTTTGGATTGATGCTTAAAGCCATATATGAGATAACAGGAAGTTATCAGATCAGTTACAAACTGAATATACTTGTACCTAAAACCTCACAGAGCTCCGAGGTTGTAAGCTCAGAGGCTCTAGTGTTTGAGATACAATATGAAACTAAGTTTTGTTTCACTGATTTATGGACTAACCTCTGATATGAACCATCTTCTTTTTTTTCTTCTGTAGAATGAACTTTGGATGTGCATCAACTCTACCCTCCCAGGTAAGTCATGAGAGGCTAGAAAAAACAGCTATGATGAAATTGACCAGTTCCAACTTTGGCGCCCTCCAGAGGTTCAGTTATAAACAGCTGTTTTCCCTGAAATAGCTTTTATTTGCCAGGGTGGATCGCAGCACGACTCACTTTGTCCTAATTCCACCTGACTCAGTTCTACATGGTCTCTGTAGTTTTCCATATAACTGAATGCCGCCTTGATGTGGGCGGGTTATTGTAGCACGGTCGACCGAAACTTACCACCAATGGGTAAATAAGTTAAATAAAGTCAAAAAACACTCACCTAATCAGTACATGTCAGTCCAGTACCCTCTGCTGGTCAGAGCCCATAAATAGGGTCCATTTGGTCCATCTTAATTCTGTCATCAGTCAACAAGCAGTGAAACATCTACACCTCATAGTCCTACTTTGTTGGTTTATGTGTTGCTATTTTTTGAATATCTTTTATATTTTAAAAAAAGAAAAGTAAATAACCAAACAAGAGCTACAGTTGCAGGGTTTTAAAAATGGTGAGTTTCTTGTGGAGGAGACGCTATCTTGACTGACATCTCTCTTTGGTGAACCAATGGCCTCCAGTCTGCTGACGTCAAATCTTCAACTGAACTCTACTTGCTTGGAACCTCAGCTGAGGAGGTTCTAAGAAGCTGAAAGTGGGTGGGACCACCCAATGAAAAAACTCTGAACCTGAGCCAGGTCAACCTGAGTAGGGCGAAGCTGAGCTCATAGAAAAAGGCCTATAAACATTTGAACTCCATAAATCCATGACATCCAGCCATCGTGTGTGTGTGCTTGCCTTAGATTGAGGCTGTTAGAGCTGCCTCTGACCACAGAACAGCTGATCTGAGATCAGGCTCTGCATTAAAGGCCTGAATCCTGCTGCTTATCCTGCCTGTCAGAGATCTAATAGCCTCCAGATCATCAATAGCCTCCAATAGCATTTTTACGTTTTGGACCTGCTAAGCCCTGGTGCTTAAACCGCATCAGGAATCTGTAAAGATTTAACCCGTTAACGTAGTTTTCCTCAGATGTCTGTGATATTATCGATCCTCTGATGTTCAGTGCATTCCAGCTGATTTACTCGGGTGGTGTAAACATTCTCTTCAACATACCAGCTTCAGTTACTGAGCCCTTTGAAAGTTCACTCATGTTGCAGAACCAAAACACAATGAATAACTCCAGATAATCCAATAAATTATGGTTTTGAATTTATGGTTTTTAATAAAGCCTGGTGTCAGTGTCTGAGTGTGAGGTCAGCCCACAGAGACGTTTGACTCTGTTTGTTCTGATGTTTGATTCTGCTCCAGGTGTTTCCAGGAGATCTGATGGCTGGGTTGGGCTCGGCTGCTGTGAGTTAGCCATCGCTTTCGAGTGTCGCAGGGAATGTCGACAGGTGAGATCCAGAAAACTGACTTTTTACTGTTGAAACTAGATATTTGCGTATTCTGCATAAAAAGATGAAGAACCATTTGTTCCCTCACCGTCTAACATTAAATCAGACCACACCTTTTCTGTTTCAGCTCAGTTAGGAGTCACAAAGTTATTTCTATTGAATAAATGCTCAGATAATGAGGTCAATATTTTGCCAATTTTTCATTTTTCAAAGTCACAAGTTTGCATACATTTTTGTAGTATTTGGTAGCACTGTCTTTAAACTGTACAACTTGAGTCAAATGTTTTGTTCCACAAGCGTCTCAAAATAGTTTACTGAAACACCCCCACAACATGATGTTGCCACCCCCGTAATTCACAGTTGGAATGATGTTCTCAGGATTGCAAGCTTCCCCCTTTTCCTCCAGAAGTAACGATGGTTATTATGACCAAACTGTTTAATTTTAGTCATGTCTCAAACATTAAGATCTTTGTCCCTGTGTGCATTTTCAAACTGTAATCTGGCTTCTTTATGTTTCTTTTGGATTAATGGCTCTTTCCTCTCTGAATGGCCTTTCAGCCTATGTTGGTACAAAACTTGTTTCACTATGGATATTGACTCTCTGACCAGCTTCAGCAGCATCTTCACAATGTCTTTAGCTTTTGTTTTGGGATTGATACACACATTTTACACAAAAACAAGTTAATCTCAGGAGCACAGAACCCGTCTCCTTCCTGAGCGGTATGATAGCAGGACATACCTGTGGTGTTTATACTTGTGTATAATTGTTTGAACAGATGAATGTGGGACCTTCAGGTATCTGGAAATTGTACCTAAGAATGAACCAGAGTTGTGGAAGTTGATAATTCTCTTCCTGATATTTTGGCTGATTCTTTTTTTAATTTTTTTGTTTTATTTTGATTTGAGATGTACCTTAAAGTACATCCACATGTGTGCCTCCAGTTAACTAAAATGTTGTCAGCTAACCAATCAAAAGTTTCCAAAGTCATGACATCATCATCTGGGCTTCCCCAAATTGCTTAAAGGCATAGTAATCTTAGTGTATGCAAACTTGTGATTTTTAAAAACATTCTCTCTCTTTCATTATTCAAACATTTAACAAAGAAATATTTTTGGGAATCCCAACTGACCTACAACAAGAAAAAAAAGGGGGACCTATTATGCAAAATTCACTTTTTGCATGTTTTTGTACTTCCATTTGGGCATCTACTGCTTCTAGAAACAGTCCACCCAAACTAACTAACTAACATTAGAAATATGCTAATAACAGAGAAGAAAAGTTGGGAAAAAATAAAACTTTACCATCTTTACCAGGCAGTCGTCTGGACACTTTTCGGGTTTGGACCTGCTGATTGCCAGTGTCCGACTCGACAAATGTTGATTCAGAACCGCTAAGTGCCCCTGTCCCACAGTCAGAATCCTCAGAGTTTTAATTAATAATGATATAAATGTGCATCAGATCTGCAGCGTTAAATCCTTCAGAGAGTTTTTATGTTTTGAGATGGGACACTGAGTTGGGGGGGCGTGGCCAACAGCAGCTTATTTGCTTAATAGTGGCATAGCCCTGAAACCGCTCATTCTGAAATGAGCTCAAAAAAGGCTGATAAGGTGAAATCTCAATATCTGAGAATGATTTTGTGTATTTAATGTAATGAACATGTTTTGTACCGGCCACAGACCTTTCCTGACTTGTTCAAGAAAACTCATTAATGTTAGACAGTGAGAATAAGTTAATTGTCTTTTTGTACAATGTACAGATTCAACTGTACCTGTATTCTTAAAACCTTAATGGGATAATTCGGTCATTTTAAAGTGGTTTTTTGTGTGAATAATTAATATCTTACCTGTTGTAGATAACTTTTTGAACAACCTCAGTTTGGAGACGGTCTGAACACATCCAACACCAAAGTGGATTATATTTAAACCAGGGCTATTCAACTTCAATGGCAAAGAATGATCAACCACCCCCAATAGGCAAAAGCAGACGATTTTGATTATGCTTGTGTTCGTGTGTCTGCCTGTTGGCAAAAAATAAATATTGGATGTACATCTACAACTTAATAACCTTTAGACCCAGATCATTTTAAAATGTCTGCCACATCCAACTGACTTTCGAAAACAGAAATGCCTGTAATTCAGTCAGTTTTACAGATATCGAAAGCTAAAATTTGGTGTGTTTGTAGGTGAGAGTCATTCACACCACAAACTCTGAGCATTGTGCAAGATATTTTTTTAATATGGCATAACTTTGAAGTCACTTTGTCTGTCAGTTTACAAAAAAGTTCATAAAGCACTTTTTATGATACACTTCAAAGCAGTACATCTACAATTTGTTAACTTTTGCAGTCAGTCCAATACAAGATTGCTGCTGCATCAACACTAGCCAACACAAAAATGGTTATAACTCTGCTAGTTTACAGATATTAAACTACAGTTTGATATGGTAGTAGCAGAGAGTCATTCACAACAAATACATTCAGTGTAGCATCTTGTGATAATGCCACATCTTGCACATAGGTTATTTTTAAGGTTTGACCAAAATTGCTACATTCCTCATTCCTCAACATAACATGATCAAACACTAGTTGATGTTGGGAAAGTTAACTAAAAAACTACTTTTCAGTCCATTCACTTTGAAACTGTCAAAAATCTAAATCTACTTTCCATCTTCTTGGCTTTCAAAGAGCAATCTTTGTGCTTCTAGTGAGCTCTGCTAATGTAGCATTAGCTGCTGTCTTCTTTCTGTATCTCAGCCTTTCTGCCTTTTGCACATGTCAGATAGGTCAATCAGACAACCCACCCCACTCCTCTCCATTGTCATAGTTTCTCAAAGACTGCCTGTTTGACAGAAGCTAGTTTAATATGACCCTCAAGGTATTGAAGTAGCTCTAATATGTATAATTTTAGCATTATATTACGACAAATCAATATGGGATTCTGTCAGCTTTGTGGGGGCCCCCCAAAAAAAGGCCACATCTGGCCCACAGGCTGCTTATTGAACAGGCCTAATTTAGACCTTCATGCTCTCAGTTTCACATTACAGTTATTTCAGCAGAAAACCTATCTCACGTCTGCAGGTCATGTCCCTAGCTGCACAGAAAGTGCTGCAGCTAGCTGCTGTTGCTAAGACTACTTGTGTTGACAACCACCCACAGAATTCTATCAAAACAATAATGGGATGTCAAATGTGGCCGGTGCTGGCAAAATGAGTTGCAGTGAGCTATTATTATTTTCAAATTCTCTATCTTAAAGCTTCAAAGTAATACCGAGTTCGTTACACAGTTTTTCCAAACTGAGGTTATTCAAAGAGTTATCTACAACAGATAGGATATTAATTCTTTTTACACAGAAATCTATTTCAGAATGGCTGGTCTATCCATTTAACCAAATATAATGTGTTTTTCATTTAGCACAATTAAGTTTAGTTGTGTTACAGTTATATTTGCTTCTCTTCCAGGCATCATCTAAAAATGATATTACAAAAGTATGCAAAAAAGTCACTGAGGTAAGTCCACGAGTGAGGAGCTGTGAGTATTTGAGAATAAAGTGCAGACTTCAGAAGTCACATGCGGAGTACCCCAAGGTTCAATCCTGGGACCCTTCTATTTAATATCTACATGCTCCCACTAGCCCAGATTTTAACAAGTAATAACATTAGTTACCATAACTATGCAGATGACACACAGCTCTATATTACGATGTCACCAGGTGACTCTGAACCTATCCTAGCATTGAACAGATGCTTAGAACAAATCACTGTGTGGATGTGCCAAAACTTTCTCCAGCTGAACAGAAACAAGACTGAAATTATTATCTTTGGACCTAAAGAGGAACGATCAAGAGTCAGCGCGCAGCTTCAGGTATTATAGCTAAAAACTAGTGATCAGGCCCGAAACCTGGGTGTAGTAATGGACTTAGACCTAAACTTAAGGGACACATAAAAACAGTTACAAAGTCGGCTTTCCACCACCTGAAGAAGATCTCCAGAATTAAAGGACTAATGTCACAATAAGACCTAGAAAAAATTATGCACTTGTTCATCTTTAGTCGTCTCGATTACTGCAACAGTGTCCTCACAGGTCTGCCAAAAAAATCAATCAGACAGCTGCAGCTGATCCAAAATGCTGCTGCTCGTGTTCTCACTAAGACCAGAAAAATAGAGCACATCACCCCTGTTTTAAAGTCCCTACACTGGCTCCCTGTAGCGCAGAGAATAGACTTTAAAATACTTCTATTAGTTTATAAATCACTGAACGGTCTAGCACAATACATTGAAGACTTACTATCATCGTATCAACCCTCCAGAACACTCAGGTCTTCTGGTTCTAGTCTACTTTGTATCCCCAGAACCAGAACCAAACATGGAGAAGCAGCTTTTAGTTTCTATGTACCATCACTCTGGAACAAACTCCCGGAAAACTGCAAAACAGCCGAAACACTAAATTCCTTTAAATCAAGGCTGAAAACTCACCTCTTTAGAGCTGCCTTTGATTAGTAGTCCGCAAACAAATTCATGTGTAAAGCTGCTCTGAACAAAATATCTTATTACATATTGACCATCTCCTTATGATTATCAAGTGTATCTGCTCAATGATTTTTATGATTTTTTTTTGATGATTGTAATGTTTTTAATTATTGTAATGATTTTACTGATATTTTTATGATGTAAAGCACTTTGAATGCCTTGCTGCTGAAATGTGCCATACAAATAAATTTTTACTTACTTACTTACTTCTGCTTTCAAACTCTCAGGGATCCCACAAAGGTTTTTAAAAAAGGACATAAACATATTGATTTGGTTTATGGATTTATGTGCTATTCCTGTCTGGAAACGTGAAGGAAAAAAAGGGGACAGAAAAACATTTTTTAACCTCAACCCCATCAGGCACCTTTGGGATGAACTGGAATGTAGACTGTGGGCCAGATCTTCTCGTCCAACATCAGTGGGCACAACTTCCCACAGAAACGTTCTTTGAAGGCTTTCCATAAGGTTTTGGAGTGTTCCTGCAGGAATTTGTGCCCATTCATTCTGTAGAGCATTTTTGAGGTCAGGCACTAAAGTTTGACCAGAAGGTCTGCCTCACAATTGCCATTCCAGTTCATCCCAAAGGTATTTGATGTGGCTGAGGTCAGGGCTCTGTGTGAGCCAGTCAGGTTCTCTCATACAAAACTCATCAAACCATGTCTTTATTGTCCTTACTTTGTGCACTGGGACACAGTCATGTTGGAATAGAAAGGGGCCAAAGTGTGGCCTCAAAATTGGAAGCATATCTATGACCAAAATGTCTTGTCATGCTGAAGGGTTATGATTGTCCTACCCCAAATCCTGACTGAAGCACCTGAATTCCACAGTTAACAGGCGTGGCCAAATACTATATATAAATAACAGAAAAACTCTCTCATCTAAGCCCCTTTTCCAAATGAACAGTTGCACTTTTTAACTTAACCTCAGGTGCTCTATCAGAGACCTGGGAGCTTGAGGATTCTCTTCAGTACTATAGCTGTTCCTAGGACTGCGCTCAGGTGCAGACAGAGACAAAGCTCTCTGAGGTTGTTCCTGGGAGCTGTTGAAGCCACTCTTCCAGTTTGGAGGTCACAGCACCAAGTGCTCTGAAGACCACTGAAGTACTAAAGGGGCTTTCAAATCGAAAGCAGCAAAATTTGTGCTACGCTCTGAAACCTGTTCATGTGTTGTTGTTTTTTTGCTGTGCCAGGCAAAATTCAGTGCAGAGTTGTGCCTACGGCAGTCAAAATTGAATTTGGTTGAACTTTAACTGTGATGTGCTGTTGTGTACACTTGGGCAGCCAATTGTCATATTACATTGCTCCCTGCTAAGCCAGAAAAAAGAAACTAAAGGCCAAAAGCAGCAGGTCCATTGATTACTGGAGGAGATGGAGAAGCTTCATCCATCTTTTTTATCTTGATGAGCAGGTCACTGTGAAACGGAGCACCTTAATCAGCCTGAATTCTTCATACCTCGTTTCTCTTAGGGTCATTTGGTCTCATGTGTACACACGAACACTTCTAATGCAGAAACGGTGCAAGAGTGGGTTTTTAACGCTCATAAAGATGTAATATTCTAGTAGACAGCACTCTTTGCTTGTCCATTCACAGTTTTAAAATCCATGCCTAATTTACGCTGAACTCTGCAACAGTCTGCTGTGAAACGACGGGGCTCGTCATAGGGTTCAGCAGTGAGTTCAGCGCATACCCCTTTCAGACTGAAAGCCCCAAAAGACTCTCCACAACTTCTATATTTCCTCTTTCAGACCTTGGTACTTCTCAGTCTTCTGGTGTTTCTTCTTCTTGATATTACAGTCACTCCTTTGTCGACCATTATGATGTCTGGTTGGTTAGTCATCTCTTTTGTTGTCAGTCTAAATCTGAAAGTCCCACCATATTGTTACCCCTGTCATTCTCCACCACTCTTGGTAGAGTCTCCCATCCGGCGGAGTGGCTTAGCGTAGCTTCCATACCTATCTTTGACTAAGCTATTTGCTTGTGGGAATCCAAGGTATTTGTAGCTGTTCTAAATATCTGCAGTGCTGCCTTCAGGTAGTTCAACCCCTTCAGTTGTGATCATCTGCCTCTTTTGGGTACCATTCGACCACATTTATCCAGTGTGTTGTTTACCACTAGTTATGAGCTTGTTACCGCTACTTGCTATTGGTTGTGAGATGTTAGCCAATAGCTGTGAGCTGTTAGTCATTAGCTGTGAGCTGTTAGCTAGTAGGTATTAGCTGTTAGCAATTAGCTCTGAGCTGTTAGCCATCAGCTGTAAGCTGTTAGCTATTAGTTGTGAGCTGTTAGCTGTGAGTTTTTAGCTATTAATTTTAAGGTGTTAGCTATTAGCTGTGTGCTGTCAGCTATATGCTGTTAGCCAGTAGGCATCACTGTACTAAAGAGGTTTATTTTAATAGCTGTGGCCAAGATTACTACAGCTTTTCTCTTCTCTTTCTAGAACTCCCTCTACAGCTGCATCACCAAAAATGAAAGTAAGTTTTTAGTTACACACGCACACACACACACAGATCAATGAAGAAGGGTTAGGTAAAAATAAAAAATCCTCCTTTTCATGGACAGTAAATAGACTTTTTGTTATTATTAATACTTTCTTGTTCTTCCATGTCTGTCACAACCTCAACAGAGCCTTATTCATGTTTGGCAGATTTGTTTTTGTTGTTGAGTTTTGTCTTACGATAAATACAAAATCAAATGTGTAGCTCTTATCAAAGAATGCCATGTTTCCTAACACGGGTCAGCACAGAGCTATGTCGGACTAGCAGACTGTTCTCACGATGAAGGCTGCGTGGTGTTTGTTTACTCATTCTACTTTAAAAATGTTGTTTACTTGATTATTAACAACATCTCTCTTGTAAACCTGTCTTCGTCCAGTGGGTTCTTCATGCTGCAGCTTTGCAGGCCGTCACACCACGTGCAGGGAGTACTGTGAGGCCATCTTCAGGACAGATTCAACCCCCACAGAGTCCCAGATCAAGGCTGTCAAAGAGTACTGTCAGAGCCACAGCCCCAAGCTGGTCGATTGCGTCAACAACTTCACAAAGTCCTACCCTGTACGCAGCCCCATTGACAGTACGTCCATCTGTGGCTCATTCTGCACACATTAACATCACTGTCTGATGGCACTCCAGCAACTACCTGATAATACTATGGCTTAGTCACTAATGACTATTTTATTTTACTTATTCTATCAAATAATTTTCATTATTACCATTATTAATCTAAATGACCAATATTATTTTAGGTCATATTATTTTACACAGTTTACTTCAGCATTTACAGTATACCACAAAATAAAATGTTAACAAAGACAATCAAATTAATGGAATAAGTATGTACTATTACAACTCCAGTATGACAAAATGTATAAATAAGGCTCTTAAAATGTATGTATTTAAAGACTGAGGTGAGAAAAACTTTTTTTTACAGAAGTTCAGCCACGTGACTTGGCCTTCAGAAAGAGGAGAAAAACAAATACAACACAGCTCTTTAAGATGGAATAATGGAGAGTATAACATATCCAAAAGTTCATTTGAATCAGGCTGTTTTCACATCATATTTAAAACTTGTATTTATTAATGGTACATATTATAAATGAATTGGACAGATTTAAGTGTTACCTTTACATGCACAATAAGATGTGCTTAAATCAAACAATGGTGGTTAGTGGTTAGAGCTGTTGCCTCACAGCAAGAAGGTTGCAGGATCAGTTTCTGGCCTGGGGCCTTTCAGGGTGGAGGTTACATGTTCTCCCTCACGTGGGTTTACTCCGGGTACTCCGGTTTCCTCCCACAGACCAAAAACATGCATGTTAGGTTCATTGGTAACTCTAAATTGTCCCTAGGTGTGAGTGAAAGTGTGAATGGTTGTTTGTCTTGTTAGTCTTTATGTGTCCCAGTGAAGGACTTGCGACCTGTCCAGGGTATCCTCCACCTCTTGCGCAGTGATAGCTGGAGATAGGTTTCAGCTTCTTGTGACCTGGAAAGGAGAAGCAGGTAAAAAAAAATGGATGGATGGATAAATCAAACAAATTAACACATGCAGGTGTTGTGTTGAGATTCTCCATCTGTTTTCTCATCTGTCTTGGTAGATTTCCAGCCTTCAAGGTGCATTTCCCCTGCCACAATAAACAAAAAATTCAAGATTATTTTGTTTAGTATTTTAAACCAACATAGATTAAAAGGAAAATGCAGCAAATCTGGAAGAATATCAGATCTCAACAAGGGAACAAAACTCCACATATCACTAGTCAGGGACAGTGTCAATCAATCAAACACAGACCCTGATTCTGGTCCAAAAGTTATATTAGATATTTATTCATTGGAAAAGGTAACAGACAGAATCTGTCTAACCTTACAGCGTGCACATAGCAGCTTAAATAAACGTATGCCCTTTTTTTCTGTCACCTCCCTTTCAAAAGTAGTAAGACAAAAATAATCTTGCAGAATGTACAAACCTTCAGTGGACATCATTGATTATGACGACCACTCACAGCAGTTTTATTATCGTTCAACTCAGGATGTCACCACTGACACCCTCTGGTGCTCATTTTAGACAGTCTGCATAAGAACTAGATTACATCCAAATCGACCCCTCCTTCTGGGGTCATTCATTCTGTAATGTGACGTTCTTCTGTCAAATCAATTAACAAGGCTTGAAATTCTACAAAGAAAACTATTGGGTATTTTTTCGTGTCTTTGATGTTAGTGCCTCTTGGACAGTAAGTCGCCAGTAAAAGTATTACAGGTGATAAGGTTTTATTCTCAGCTGACAAGTATGAAGTGTTGGTTCTCGAGCTTCTGTCAGCATCTGGGAGTGTGTTTGCAAACTAAAGTTTTACACAGAACTAAAGATCCACCAACACACAAAAACAGTCCTGCAGGTACAGATTTCTTATAATATCAGTGTGGACTGGAGTGTTAAACATTTCCGTTTAGTCTAATTATCTAGTTCAGAACCATTTAGTTCAATCAGTGATAATAAAAGGGATGTTGACTGCCTTTGATTCTGTCTTTCAGTCATTTAGGTACTAACTCTCAGAGGTGCTGTGCAACATAAACAGTTCTCAGTAACTATATTTTTAGATTTAAAAATATAGTTACTTTCATGCCTGAGTTTTAAACTAAGATCATCTTAGGATGAAAAGAGGTTAATAGCACGTTTGGTCAAACTTCATAAATGATCTTATACATGAGATGACACAGTATTGTGAGACATTGTGAAATTTGTTAGTGCTCAGAGTTTGGTATAATGATAACTCTGAGCTACTACCACACCAAATTGTAGCTCAATACCAGTAAAAGTGGCTGAGATTTCAACATTTTTCTGTGTTGGAAATAAAACTTCAACATTAACTCTTGGAGTTTACCCTATTTATTTTTTCACATACAGTAACATCTTATTTACTGCAGGCAGTTTTTAATGAAACTTTCGGAAAGTAATCATTAGATGTACATGTAAACTAATTAACTTTTGGAGGCAGTTCACTTTCAGGTGACTGCCACAGCTAATCAACATTAGCCAACACTAAAATGGCTATAGCTCCATGGATTTTACAGATATTGAGGTGAAATTGGATGTGATAGTAGCTGAGAGTCATTCCCATCTTGTACTTTGGGGGTGAAATTTTAGGATATCGCATGAGTTTATTTTCAAGGTTGGACCAAAATGGCTACAAGTCTGTCATTTCTTATCATAACATGATTTTAGCCCAAAAGTCTGGGATGAAAGGTGGTTGTCGATATGCATCCCCTTAAGGAATGCTAAGTCTTTCGTTTTATTCTTAGATTTATTTATCACTACATGGCAGATGACTTGACATTAACTGTTTAAAAAGTTTATATTACCTTGATGCTGTACTAGAAGACAACTTTCATTTTTGTTTTTTGTTTTTTTAAGTGTTCTCTTCATCCACCCCTTACTTTGGAAACAAAAATGGCAATTAAACACCCTCCAAAATATTAAAATCAGGTCATTTGGATCATTGATTATGATGAAGCACATTTTTCCACCCTGATGAGGCCCTGTGACCCCTCCCCTTCAGGTTTGCACTGCTGCGACCGGGCGGAGTCCATCCACTGTCAGGTGGCCTGCCGGCAGATCCTGCGCACCATGAATACAGAGCACGAGATCATGGAAGGTCTGATCAGCGAGTGTGGTTCCCAGCCCCTCCCTCAGGACCCCATGTGGCAGTGTTTTCTGGAAAGTGCTCCTTCACCCCCTGAGATGGAGATCCCCCATCCAGCCAAGATGGACTGTGCCAAGCTGCACTGCTGCTCCAAAGCGAACACATCTCTGTGCAGGTACGGCAGCAGATTCAGCTCCTGTAGGTGAGAGGTGCTGGTGCTGCAAGACCGGCTGTAACTGTGTGCTGTGCTGTGACAGGGAAATGTGCCAGGAGATCAGCACCCACTGGGGCAGGCAGAGGTGGCAGGACTTTGATCAGCTCTGTGAGTACAGCCCTGTGGAGACGGAGCTCATCAGCTGCCTGGCAGATGTTCGAGAGCCCTGCCAGCTGGGCTGCAAGAACCTGAGTTACTGCACCAACTTCAACAACAGGTCAGAACCTGCTTCTGCTGCTTACAGGGTCCAACTGAGAAACACTGGCAGGGTCCTGAGATAGAGATACTGTGGATAGATATAGGGTGACTCCAAAAAGTAATCAGTTGGAGATCTACATTTTTTTTAGAGAAAATTGGTTACATCAGTGGCGACTGGCCAATAGAGGGCGCTAGGGCACCACCCCACCACTCACATTACCTTGAATAAGACGTAAATTTTTTTTTTTTTAATTAAATAGTACATTAAAAATATTTCGAAATATATGTATATATATTTTTAGTTGTGTAAGATAAATATTTTTTAGTTAATGATAAGTAAAGTTGTTTCGTTCTTCAACGTTGTCTGATTGGTGACGTATTTCCGCCCCGGGGCGCAAAAATCTTTGTCCATAGACTCTCGTTAAAAGTTGTACATGCGCAGTAGCTCCTCTTCAGTACAAGAGATAGGACGGTTCTGGGTGCACCTCTCCTGCGCCCAGAGCTGCTGAATGCAGCTGTGTTTNGCTGACGTCACATCCGTCTGTCATAAAGTTCGCCTGATTGAAAAGTTGAGCCGTGGGTGACCTGCCTTTTATTCAAAGACAGCAATAAGTTCATTACGTGACTAAGTTACATACAAAAAATAATAAATAAGTTCATAGTTAATAATTAGTTTAAGAAAATTTATGCTAAAATCTGTTAGAATGTTTGGTTTTGAATTCTAATCGGAGTGAGACATCCGACCTTCGTTATATTGTACATTTAGAATACGTGACGTAGTGAGTGCTCACATCATAAAATAAGCTTTGACATATTTTCTCCGGTAAAGTTTTGAAAAATAAGGGAGAAAACAGATCTTATAAACACTAAATTTGTCCTACAGGCTTGTGCCTTGGGAGACCTCCGTCTTTGTAAGTATTGGTGGGTTCAGGAAGCACTTATGCTTATGTACATTATAATGTTGCTTTTGTTGTTTTAATTCATGTAAATACACTGGTGTGATACCTTAGTATATGTTTTGGTCCAAAACATATACTAAGGTATCACATAATAGACATATACCAAAACTTTTGGTATATGTCTATTTTGGATTTATAGCCCCCCCTGGAGAAAACTCCACCAGCCGCCACTGGGTTACATATATTTTTTGGACTTTCAAAATTCAAACGAAAAACTGCTTTTGTCACTGTGAGACTCAACCAGTATCAAAGAAACAGTCGAACCATATGGTCGCCTCCTCTCTAAACTACCAGTTAGCTGATTCACTTCAGGTGGTCCACACCAATCAAACTTGAAAACATCTATTGTTGTTCAGAGTGTTGTCTGGAAGCACTCTTTATTTCTTCATTTTAGGCCTGAGTGCTGCAGGTGCTGTGAAGGCCTATTAAAATCAGTGTTTCTTGTGCTGAATGAACTCTTTTGGGAACTTCAATTAAGTGAAATTTTTTATTCTATGATGGTCTCAAAAATAGGCATGGCAAAATGGAAGTTGGCCATTTTGGATCAAAGATGCCGTTTGGGGTTTTACTCATGTCATATTTGAAAAAACTCGTAGTACTTTCAAAGTACTGGCTTCAAAATCTTTTAGTGTACTGTATGTAATGATCTCAGCCACACATTGGTAAAATCAGTCCACACACTCACCTCTTGGTTTATTTTGTTTTGCAGTTAAACATGTATTGTAGTCTGTTATATTAATTATGTTTCTCTTTTTTTGAGTTCCAATCAGCACTAAAATACCCAGAAATAATTATTTTCCAAACCTGAACATGTGTACATACACAGAATTTGTGGCAAAGTAGTTGAACTCCACCCCCTAGAAATGTTCAAACAACCCTTTCCCATTCCATTACTTTGATGTACAAGTCTAAAAGTTGGTATGCTTTGGTAAGAGTTTTGTATACCAAGGATTACAAAAAAACCTTTAATATCATTATCCTGGGGAAAACAGGAAGTCGCCCATTCTGAATTGAAATTGTGATTTTGAAGCTATTTGAGCAAATTTCACCCCTACATTTGAACTCCTCATCTTTGAGATTTGGAAGATATCACTTTAAACTTGGTCATTATACTGTTAAGACATGGGGGATTTAAAGTTACCAAAATCTTGAGTTTTCGTGTGTGTCTAAACCTCAAACTTTAACTTTTTGCCTAGATACAGAAATTAAAAAACTGATCTGCACCAAAGTGCAAATTCTGTAGTATAGTTTAGTCCTCAATTTATCTATGTGTCAGTATGTTGCCATCACTTTAGGATTATAAGGAGCATTAAGCAAAACAAAACAGCTGCCTGTCTTTTTGGAGAATACTGCACCGACATAAGCGTCAAGTATAAAAGCCTTCACCGCTCGTTCACCACAGAGCCCTGCGCAACACTACAATGCCTTAATGCTGCAAGTGATGTGGCTTTGTAATTTACCAAAGTCGTACTAAAACATTATGACTTCTTACATATATAAGGTGCTCCAGATTATAAGGCGCACTGTTTTTTGAGAAAATTGAAAGCTTTTAAGTGCACCTTATAGTCCGGAAAATATGGTATTTAACCCATTTTGCACTAAGCAGAGTTTCCTCCAGCATATTCTAAGCCTGGCAGGCCACCAGGCATTGATGACCCGGCCGCCAGGCTAAGCTCTGCTTGTTTATTATAAATGTCATTTTTTACACGTTTTTTTCCACCCGCACCCCCAAAACCGCTACCTTTATCTACCTCGCCAGGCGAGGGTGCGTGCGCCAACAATGACGCAATCATGCTGTCCCTGCCCCTGCAGGAAGGCCCTACACAGTGTTGCAATTTGCACCTTTTGTAACTTGCCACTGTTTACGTAGCGCACTGCCCCCCGTCTTTTTGGAGAATACTGCACCGATGTAAGTGCCAAGTATAAATGCCTCCACCGTGCGCTCAGGTCCGCGTGCTGTTCGCGGAGCTTTGCGGGACTCTAATGAGCCCTGAGGCCGAGCCTCCTTCAGCTACCTGGAGTTAGCACATCGCTGGAGCCACAGCAATAAACATCTAACAAGCGGGTTTAACCAAAAATGGTTAGTTGAGCCAAAATTCAGCAGGTGGCTTTACAAAACCGAATATGGTAAACATGTTTTGTGCTTAGTGAAAATATTATCCTTGTTTACCAGTAAAATGATGCTATTAAATTCAGCATTAGATATGCTGATCCAACATGCAGCCTGTGGCACGAAAAGCACAGTACAGTACAGCATCTGTCTGTTTTTCAGAGTTCTCTGTTGTTATTCACTGGCCTTGACGTGAGTCGTGTGTTGGTGCCTTGTTTGCACTTTTTCATTTATGTTAATTTAATTTATTTGTAAATGTGACTTAAATTACGGTTAAAATTAGGTGCAAACAATTTGTATTTATTTTAATTGTATTTTTGTTTAAAAAGTATTTCAGAAGTTCCTTTTTGTAAAACTGTAGTTGTGTAAATATTTGGCACAAGTATCTTACAATTTCACATAATAAATAGCCATATTTACAACTTTCCTGTCAACTTTACTCATTTTTTTTACTAAATCACAGTCGGCTAGTGATCGGCTAGCGATCAGCTGGCGAATGGCTGGCAAACGGCCACCTACCACCGGGCTTAGCCTTTTTTCTGGGGGAAACCCTGCTAAGGTTTGGAGTATTTAAAGTTACCAAGAATTCAGTTTTTGTCACAACATATGGACGTGGCTTCCCCTCAAACTTTGACTTCTCATCAAAAACACAGTTATAGTAACTCAAAAATCTGATCCGCACCTAAAGCCACATGTTTGATCAAAGTCCAGTACTCAACACGATGTGTCAATATTATGCTATTTCCTCAGTCCAGCCTACTGAGAACAGAAAGTTACCTGTTTTACTCATGGACATCATTCTCTGACCTGCTTTTTCATATGATCTTCAAATGTTAACCGAAAACAGATTACAAGGTGATGTTCCTTGGTGTTGTTTTACTTATGGATGTTGGCAATTTTTAATTAGAAGCCCCATTTTGAAGACATTTTTGAGCAACCACCTTCTAGAAATTAAGGAACTGTTTTTGCGTAGGGGTGGTCTCGCTTATTGCCCAGTATTACGACACAAACCGGAGGGTTGCCAAGGTGCGAGGGCTGTTTATCGCTGCTTGCAGCTTTAACTAACGTTTGTTCTGTTCACTGAATTCCAATAAAACTGTTGTTTATCCATCCCGCGTGTGTGTGTGCAGGCCTACAGAGCTGTTCCGCAGCTGTAACGTGCAGTCCGATCAGGGTGCCATGAACGACATCAAGCTGTGGTCCAATGGGACAATCCGGATGCCGTCCATGAACATCCCAGTGTTGGACATCCAGAAGTGTCTGCCTGACATGTGGAAGGCTGTGGCCTGTTCGCTGCAGATCAAACCGTGCCACGGGAAGTCCAGAGGGAGCACTATATGCAAGTAGGTCTGATGCCATCAATGAAATCAGATCCAGAACCATTTTTAAGACTATTGTGGCTCTGGTGGCAGCCTTTGCAGCTGTTATCATGTTGGTCTGTTTTTCATGTTTTCTTCAGAGCATTTTCTGTTAAAATTGGTTTTTTTTTTATTGCAAATGCTGTGCTGCAGAAGTTTTTACAGAAACAGAAATTTGTTTGGACCCTTTTGTTGAAGAAAGAAAAGCCCACAAAGTTCACTGAAATAACTTGAAACAGACAAAAGTAATAAAAGAATACTAAAAATGAACTAATGAAAAACAGTAATTGCTTTTGAATTGTGGTTCATCAGAATTATATTATTAAAAAGAATCTGGTCTTGACAGAAAGGATAAAAACCTTGACTGAATAACTTGTTGCAAAACCTTTTGAGGAAACTCTGCCGATTTCTGTAACTCTCTCTCAGATCCTCATGATCAAACTTTTCCAGCTGTCTCAGGTTTGAAGGGTTCTTTCTTCAGATGTTTCACCTCCTTCCACAGATGTTTAACAGGATTTAGATCAGAACTCAGAGGCCATTTCAAAATTGTCCAATGTTCTGTTCTGAGACATTTTTTGTGTTTTTAATTGTGTTTTGGCTCATTATCCTGTTAGAGGACCCATGACCTGCAAGCTTGATATCAAGCTTTCTGACACTAGGCAGCACATTTGGCTCCAGAAAGCCTTGATAATCTTTAGATTTCATTGGACACTGAAATGATCCAAGACAGGATTTAATGTCCTCTCGGTTGTCTTCTATGAAATCCACTTTGGCCCAAACAATGACAGGTAGTGTAGTCTGACACTGATGACCTTTCACCTTTGAGTTCACCTCTGATCTCTCTGGAAGTTGTTCAAGGCTCTTTGGTTATCATTTGTGTTGCTCCTTTCAATTTGTCAATTTTGGCTCCAGTCCTGTGGACCTTAGACCTCTGAATCTCTGCAGCTTTAATCACAGGAACATCAAGCTGTTTGGAGATGGTCTTATAGTCTTTACCTTTAACATGCCGCTCAATGATTTATTTCCTAATCTCCTGAAGCTTTCTGTGCTCCATGTTCAGTGTGGTACACACCATGATACCAAACAGCACTGTGTCTATTTTTCACCCTTTAGTCAGTCAGGCAGACTGACTAATTATCTCTGTGGGTCTAAACATGGGTGATAAGGTGGCTGAAAGCTCATTATCAATGACTCCTAAAGTTTCTGCTACCTTGTTCCCTTCAGGTTCTTTTTTTTCATTCTGTTTTCTTGTCAGAGTAAATCTGTGCAGCCAGTAATGAGTCATTCATGCCTTTACAGCTTCAAGAAGTTCTATGCTGAATAAAGAGGCAGTAATAGACAGGCAGTAATGTTATATATACTTTATTTATCAAATAATCTGAATGTCCGATTTGAATCTCCTCCTCCCAAACAACATGACTTCAGATTGTGTGTGAGCTCCTGATGGGTTCTTGTGTTACAACATGGCCTGCTTATGTTGATGAACTGTGTTTCCAGCTGTGCTGCAGGATGTCTTAGCTGGTTTTGGTGCTGGATGTTGTCTGATTTGTTCTCAGGTCTGACTGTGTGGAGATCCTGACCCAGTGTGGGGACTGGAAACGCATCCATGAAGGACAAACCCCGGAGGGGGTCTGTGAGCTGCTTTCTCCCATTGATGATCCTGAGCGCTGCATCCCCCTCCACAGATACCTCAGTGAGTTACTGTGTAAAACACTTCCTCTGGGCGGGGCTTTTTGTGGCCAACATTTTACCAACCAACCTGCTCGTTGTCTACTGGAGTACAAAAGACGGTATATCAGGGTTTATCTTTAGATTTCTTTATGCTGAACTTAGTCATGATTAGGGTGTGGTTTTAAAGACAGTACAGTTCACTAGTCCACCTCTACTGCACATACAGTAACATCTCAACAGTAGACAATATTAAAAGTCTCCACACCCCTGGTAAACAGCAATTTTTGTGATGTAAAAATGAGACCATAATAAATTATTTCACAGCTTTGTCCTCCTTTACTCTTACGTGTATCCTGTACAACTCAGTTGGAAAATAATCTGTCACCGGGAAATATATAAAATATAAAACATTGACTTAAGCTAGTTACATAAGTGTGCACACCCTGAAACTAATGATTTGTTGAAGCACCGTGTGATTTAATTAAAACTGTCTTATGAAGGAATCTGTCAGCAGCCACACCTTGACTTGACCTTGACCTTGACCACTCCTCATCGCTGAAGTCCAGCTTTGCCAGATTGTGAGGACATCTCTTGTGCACAGATTTATTCATGCCATCACATAGTTTCTCCCAGATTTAGACTCTGGTTAGGACATTCTATAACTTTTATTTTCTTCTGGTGAAGCCACTCTTTGACTGATCTGGATGTACATTTGGGGTCATTTTGAAGACTAAAACTCCTCTTCATCTTCCTATCATACACCCAAAGGTTTTAGGCCAAAATAAACAGGTCTGTGTAACTGTTCATCATGTCATCCACCTTGTCTAAACCACCAGCTCCAACTCAAATCAGTCAACCCCACAGCCTAATTCTGCCACCGCCATGTTTCATTGTGATGTTCCTTTGATGATCTACAACCTTGTTCCTGCACCAAACGGACTTTTTGTGATTGTGTCCTAAAAGATTCAATCTCAGGTTCATCTGACCAGAACCTAATTTCCTACAGGCTTTTGGGAAACTTGATATATGTTTTACTATCTTAACCCAGGCCTGGATGTTTTTCTTTGTGAGAGAATGCTTCCCTACCCCAGAGTTCAGTGTGGAGAATACAGGATTGTTGTCACATGTAGAACCAGAACTTGTCAGAACTTCCTGTAGCTCCTTCAGTGGTCCTCTAACCTCCTCTGCAGCCTACCTGACCAGCTTCTGTCCCCTTTTTGTCAGTTTTGAAGAAACTGAAACAACTGAACTTTATTTTTAGGTTGATCAATCACTTTAATTGAAAGCAAGCGTGTGTACACTTACGCAACAAGCTTATTGCATCTTTTTTTTTTTTTTTTTTTTTTTACAATTTTCTTCACAACAGATTTTTTTCTAGCTAATTTGTACAGAATATATGTCATATTAAAGGTTGGAAATTTTCTGATATTGTTTATCATGTTTACTTAGGGTTATATATATATATTTAAACCTGGTATTTTAACAGGGTGGTGGGGAGACTTTATATCCACTGTTCTATCATCCCAAACATTTCCCAGTGGTTCTCAAACCTTTGTGAAACAAAATGTGCAGTCACTGTCAGAATCAACCCCATTAAATCTAATCTGTGTAAATAAGCCAAATAAGTGTCTAAGAGCTCGATATTATTCTAGTATTAATGGCTGCACTGGGTCTGTTTCCACTGCTCAACAATATTGTCTTAACTGTGCATAAGAATGAACCTTTTCAGATATTTGGTGTTATATATATTATATATATTAGTGTGTTATTGTTCACTCATTTGGTTTTTAGCTATTTTCCTGTTACTAAGAAATTCATCAAGTTTTTCTTTTTGAAACTCCAGTGTCTGCTGTGTACTGTTTCAACATGTTGTTAGTTTCTAAACTTAACATAGTTTCTTCAAATGATCTCCTGTTTTCTTTTTTATTGCTCATATATATTCTTCCACATCTCTTTCTGTCCTTGCCTCTCAGTGAGTTCACATTTACAAATCAGAACATGTACCTGCACACTGGGTACACGGAGTCTGTACATCATTTTAAAGGGTTTATTAGCTGAAATATATACTGGATTCCCTCAGATCCTCAACCAATTCAGATATATGACTGTTTTAAACAGATCATCACTGCTATGCTGACAAGAATAAAATGTCTTCAATTTATGAATAAAGTCAGTGAATCTAATAAACAAGCATGAGGTTCTGGTAATATGATAACATTGAGCAAAAACACCCTGACTTCATGGTATTAAAATAACAGCTTAAATATTCATCCCATGCTTTATTTTCTTTTATTTTAAAACAAATATTATCACATATTTCTTAAAAATTATAATATTATAGGAGTATTATTATAATATTACTAAACATTATTTAGTATTTATAGTTATTTTCATTTCAATGCACAGATATAAATAAGGCCAGTGAGAGAACACAGGTGAACATGTCGACAGCCTGTTTCAAATCTGCCTACCTTTTCCTGAACTCAGGACAGATTTGTCAGCTTTTTTATTCAAACATTTCAATTAATCTTTGAAATCAAGCCTGAAATGTATTCATAAGTGTTAAGGATAAATACAGTGTTTAAATAAGTTTAAATACAGTGTCAGCTAAAACACCAGACAAAAACAGGCTGTCTTATTGGGGCCTGCACAGGAATGCAGCTATTGTTATCCACCTCTAACAGTGTATCTACACAGTGTATCTTGAAAACCACTTGACAGATTTAGATCTACAACTGATTAACGTTTGGGGTCATCCTCATTCAGTTTAAATGCACAGTGTGGCAGGCCCCTTCAAATTTTCCTTAGGAACTTTTCTAGTTTATATTTCAGCTGCTTTTTATCATTAGCCTTCGTAGCAAGCCTGCATTAGGCTATATATATATTTGACCTGCTAATATGCTAACTCTTGTAGCTTGTTGCAAATGTTTGTTTCAAAACAGCGTTGCACTGAAAAGAAAGATGAGTGTTGCTTCTCTGGTATATGAGCCAGAACTGACTGTTATACGCCAGATAAAATGTAAAACGTAGCAATGTCGTTTTTGAACGGGCATAAAAGTTTAAGGATTTTCCCCTCTTGGCTGTTGTACACAACTGAATGATGGCTCAGAGAAATATGTAAGAAAGGAGGAGCACTGCTTGGAGCTCTGTGTGACTAGAAGAGAAAACAACAAAACAAAATAAAAAACACTTTTTGTCTGATATTTTATTAAAGACATTATGGTGATCTACTCATGCCTATTAATGAATATGTGCAGTATTCTGCCAAAAACATTATCGCTCTGCCTTCAGCGGTGGGCGATACTGAGGCTCTCAAGCAGCAACGTTTCCTGCTGGTCAGCAGACAGGTTCTACCTTTTACCTGTTATTTCCTCACAAAAGAAGTTAGATTGTCATTGATGCATTTTATGAACAGACTGTGTTTCTCCACCCCTGCAGTGCCTAGTTCTCTAGGCAACACCAGGGTTGGGGAGGTCATCCACCCCTGCAACCCCAACCCATGTCCCAGCAACTACATCTGCCAGGTGAATAGACAGGGCTGCAGCAACATGAGCAACTGTGAGCCATATCTTTGTGAACCAGGTACCCCTACACACACACAGACATACTCTGAGTCATTTCACTCCCCTGATGCTGTTCTCCTCATATCTCTGTGTGTGTGTTCCAGGGTGTAAAATGGGTGAGGCCTCAGAGTTTCTGGTGCACCAGGGTGCTCATATTCTGGTTCCAAGTTTCTCTAGTCCTGCTGGTTGTTACGAGGTGTGCATCTGTGGTCCCAATAGGCGCCTGGAGAACTGCGCAGAGATACCCTGTATGGATACCAACAAGGCCTGCATTGTGGAGGGACAGAGGAAGAGTAAGACATGCCTTTTCTTTCAGCTTGCAGAAGTATATCCATAGTTCCTAAAAGCATATGACTGACTTCAATATTGTAAATTAAAAACCTAGCATTTTTTTATGGAATGCAAATCGCCTGCTGCCTTTTATGCCAGAGTTTTTACTAAAAGCATATTATAACAAAAATGGACAGAGTTATAGCTCTTTTAGTGGAACATTGTAAATGACATAATACATAATCTCATGATTATTATTGTGAGGTGTGTTTGAACTCAAACCATATTGTAATGACTCTTAGCTACTACCACATCAAATTTTAGCTCAATATCTGTAAAACTGACGGCACTATACCCATTTTGTATTGGCTAAAGCTGCTTAGCTGTGGCAGCTATCTTGAAAGTGACGACAGGTGATAATATTTAAGTTTTTTGTTTTGAGATCCTAATGTTCATATCTGTAGAACATCTTTCATTATCGTCATCCTGCTTCCTTGTTTCCTTTAAGTTACCACCACCTCTAAATTTCTACTGACTTCTTGGCTTTTATAGTTTAAAGATTCACTGATTAAAATGATTGGACACCACTTCAGATGCTGATGTATTGTCAGTTGTTGCAGATTTTTTTCATATCAGATGCTACAGTGTTTCTTTAGAAGTTCTAATGTTAGTCTCTATAAATGCTGTAACTTTATCTGTCCACTGCAAACTGACTGGTAAACAACTGACCTCATCAATATCATCAAATTAGGCGTTGTAATGGTTGTAAGAGCTGTAAAGTCTTTATCACCCACTGCCAAAAGGTGAAAGGTGAGCACTAGTATTTTTACATCTCATGTATCTTTGGATGGATTTTATTGAAACTGTCAGAAAATTAAAGACCAAAGTTTGTGATCAAAAGATGTGCAATGTGTAGCCCTTGGAGTGTGTGTTGTGAATGAGTTCTGTTCCTAAAACTTTGCCATTAACTGTTGGAGTCAATGCTGCCTTTCTGTTAGCAAAATTTATCATGAGCCACAGGATATATTTTAATGAAACTCTCTGAAAGTAATCTTGGCTGTACATCTACAGCTCATTAACATTTGGAGTCACCCCAGTTCAAGATGGCCACCACAGCCAACTGTCCTTTTGAAACACAAATGGCTATGATGCAGTCAATTCTACAGCTGTAAAGCTATAATTTGGTATAGTAGTAGTAGCCAAGAGTCTTTCTCAACACATTATCCGTACTCTAAGAGGTCACACCAGGTATTTGTTTAAAATTTTGACATGCAAGGCAGTGGGTGATATGCATTCCTTTAGGTAATGCTAGAATGTGGTTTTAAACAGAAGAGGAAGAAGCTACCATCTAAAAGATGAACTGAGACAGAAAGGATTAAGAGACCTCTGATCAAAATGTTTCTAACCTATTTTTGCTCCAACTCACATCATAGTTTTTTGTTTTTGTCACCATCACTGGCTGTCATTTTAAAGCCATACAGTGTAAGAGTTAGTTTAAAATGATTTTAAGCAATATGGTCAGGCCCTCATAGACATCCATGTTGTAGTTCCTGTAAAATATTTTCACACATCTGATATTTTGGCAGATCAGCCATACTATTGAGGGATGTAGCAGTGACCCCTGTCCCAATTATTCTAAAACATGCCTCAACCCAGACTTCAGTCAGACTTGAAATCAGATCATCCCTCATCTTAATGGACTGTTGATGGTCATAAACTCTTTGTCCTCCTGAACTGCATTTACTATTTAAAACAATAACACAATATAATTTATTCATCAGCACTGGTTTTGATTTGATAGAATCCACTGTTGTTAACAAAACAAGCAGTCAACATAAGTTTATAAATTCTTATGAAAATTGGGGTAAATGCACAAAAATTGGGAAATGGGGTAAAAGGTCTAACATTCCTTGAAGAAATGCATTTTTCCTGCCACCTTTCATGCCACATTTAAACTCTGTTTAAAATCAATCTTTACCATCCCATCCTTGACCTAGCGTAACTAAATGATGTCATTAGCAGCTCTGGCAGTGGAAACAGATTTCATGTTTTAGCTCTAATTAGTACCTCCTCACGAGTTCATTCTATCTTAATTTATAACCACTGCAGCAGGTCTGTCTATGGTCTGGATAAACATTCACTTTTGTATTAAGAGACATCATAAAAATCTTACAAAGTAGTTTTAAAGATATATTAGATATAGAAGCTAAATTCCAGTAATTTATTTAGAGGTGGTTTGAAGCTTTTTAAAGACTTTTGATGACACGTAAATCTTTATATATATATATATATATATATATATATATATATATATATATATATATATATATATATATATATATATATCCTGATAGTAGTAGTTGCCGTTTGTGGATATTGGAACATTGAGCTACTAGTTGTTTGGCAGTCAGGGTTGACTGGGGATGTCGAAGTAACCATTGTTCCAGCATTCTTTGCATATAACCTCTCTGACTAGGGTTACTTGAGTAGTAGCATTCCAACAGATCCATGTTTTCACCTCTCATCCATTTCCTCCATCTTGTTCCAGTAGCCCATTTTTC
>NC_051450.1:5511103-5539682 GCF_001649575.2 Kryptolebias marmoratus | reverse complement strand
GTAAGGACCACAGTGGTGCCTGTGGTCATCGGGGCCCTAGGGGCAGTCACCCCCAAACTGGAGCAGTGGCTATAACAGATCCCAGGAACAACATCAGACATCTCAGTCCAGAAATGTGCAGTTCTAGGCACAGCCAAGATACTGCGCAGAACCCTCAAGCTCCCAGGCCTCTGGTAGAGGACCCAAGTTCAGAGGATGAAACGAGACCACCCGCGGAGGGTGAGAAGGGAATTTTTTTTTATTATTTTTTTTTTATATAAAGATTTACGTGTAGAGAAAATTGCTCATCAAAAGTCTTTAAAAAGCTTCAAGCCACCTCTAAATAAATTACTGGAATTAAGCATCCAGTTGACAACAAATATTAAAGGTTATTTTTTGTTATATTTCACTATTTCTGTTAGAAAGGACTTTTTAAACATGAACCTGTACTATCTAACATAAATATAAACGTCTAACAGTTATTTATTTGTCCATGTTGTGTTGTTATGGTGTTACCATCAGATCATGGCACCTCCTTCCGAACTGACTGCAACATCTGTTCCTGTTTTGCTGGGGAAACGATTTGCTCCAACAGGAAGTGTCCAAGCTCCAGCTTCTCCGCTGATGCTCATGTCACTGGTTTGTCTTTTTAATGGTTTGACTGAGACTAGGTCATTTAAGATTAGGTTGGCCAGTCATATAAAAGGTCAGGAAACTGGAAGGGTGGTCAAAAGACAACATGTTCATAAAACCAATATCTCACTGGGATGTGACTGTGAGAGTAGTTGGTGACTGCAAATTGTAAGAAAATAGGTGAATTTTTAGTTGCAGTCTCACTGTTTGTGACCAAGGGCCGTGTTTTGAGCAGATGTTTTTTTTTAAAAATCACTGCTTATTTTTGTCTGTACAGCTTCTAAACTATTCTAGGCCAAAAAAATTGTATTATTCTTTATCATCGGCATGGTTTTAAGACCTGGACTTTCAGGACTTTTTCATCAAATATTTTCCATCACAAGAAGAGCTCTTCTTATGACACCTGCAGGTGTCAAAATCCAACTCTAGCGCTCAAGAATAACGGAAACTGCAATGAGGGTTGAAGACACCCAAAACAGACAAAATTTGTTGCACAAATTTTTTTAACAGGTGCGCTGCGAAATAATGTGCACGGTTTTGCAAGCCACGCACACAAGAATAAGCACTGATTTTCAAAAACCGGCCACACGAAATGCAGAAACACAGCTCCCTGGTCACAACACTCAAAATTTAGACAGAAAATTTACCTAATTTCTCACAATTATAAGTTTCCGACTCGCCTTCAACAGTCGCAGCCCAGTGAGATACTAGTTTAAAGCCCCTTTTACTGGATGATGAACTTTTCATGAACACAGCCTTTTAGAACATGACTGGATCACAGCAAATTTGGAACACCACAATGTGTGAAGATAGTTCTCATTTTGCTACACTATTGCCCCTTTCACACAGTCTCTAACGGTCCCGGCTCCACTCTACTCGGCTTGCTTTGCGAGCGTTTACATCTGCATTTTTTAGCATTCTGTCCCTGCTTTTTCGGTCCCTACTTCGGAGTCGGGCCAGCCGGGCCAGCCCTGCTTCGTGGGTGGCGCAAGCTTAGCTCCTGTTCACTCATTGGTCGTGGCTGTGACCAGATCCAAGCATAAAGAGCTAACCGTAGGAATATAAACACCAGCGTTAGCTTACCCTGCAACGTTTATGCCATCTGTCCCCCAGCTGAAGGCGCTGTAAAGCCTGAAATCTCAGGTGGATAACAGCTGTCCTACTCCGCGCAACAATCGCGGCATCCAGAGCATTTCTTCTACTGCACCTCTCTTCCTGTTGTCTCAGGAGAATCCCCATAAGTTTAAAAAACAGCAACAACACAGGGCCAACGTTGTCCATAGCGCTTTCGTTGTTTACACAACTTGCGCTAAATTTTGGTAGCGCAAGCCCCCGCGCCATGGCCCCGCCCCCCGCAACACGAGGAGGCGTTCCTCTGCTACCGACCAAGCTGGCCGGTGTGCACGCGATGCATTCTTTATCGAGCCGAGCGGAGTAGAGCCGGACTTCTGAATTAGGGTCCGTGTGAAAGAGGCATATTAGTACTCCCCAAATAAGTTGGTACTGCTATTTCTCGTGTCTCGAAGCTTTCTTGCTCCTTTACCATACACTATACTGCAGTGATCACCAAATGGATGACACTGCTGGCCAATGGGGGGTAGTAAGGGTGGAGTTGGATGGAGTGGGATGGGGTATAGCCACCTACCCACAAATTACTGAAAGGTAAAAACAATGGGAAAATGGGAGGGTTGCCATTGTATTTAAGATACTTTGGATGAGTTTTTTTTTAAACCAACAAAAAAACATAAAAGAAAATGAAATATATATTTTATCAGTTTTGTAATGTTTTAATTTACCAATTTAAGTGAGACATCATCATCATCACCTAAGACATCATCAGTCTGATAGAACGGCACACAATCTGATTCGGAACCTCAACCTTCACTCTCAAGGCTCTTTATGATCCCTTGATTCTTATTTAAATGGTAATTAAGGGAAGATAAAACATTATTGTGTTTTAATAGTACATTATTAAAATGTTGTGCTTGTGCTTTGTGCATTATTGATTCCAAACACAAACTAATAACTCAGTCAACAGCTGTTTAATAATTTGTTCATCTTTATTTTATTTTACATTTGTAATGCATTTTATCATTTTATTTGTCATATAATCTGCTATTTCTTTCTCATTTAACATTCCTTCACAGTGACTCAGGCACAAACAAACACAACTTTCATAAAAAAAATAAAAAGGAAATGTTTTTAGTTACATAAACATGAACAACCATGATGAATGCCAACATCTGTGTGAGAATATAAAGTAGATAAAAAATAAGACCGAACTTATAATAAAAAAAGAAACTTCACTTTCAAACGTCTATAAAACCAAATGGCTCACCGCTTCTCAATAAAATGCCTCACTTATACTAATTAAAAACAAATGCTATGTATAAACCAATAATGCTGAAATATTCACTTAATTAATGAGAACATTTTTCTTTGAACACTAAACTCCTAACATCAGGCTGACAGCTGTGAGGCTTTGCAAGCATTATTATTATTGTTATTCTTAATAATAATAATGAATTTCTTCAAACCACTCAGAATTGTATAATATCCGGGGTATCAATCCTATCCGGGGTCGGGATGCGGGGGTAGCAGCCTAAGCAGGGAGACCCAGACTTCCCTCTCCCCAGCCACTTGGGCCAGCTCCTCCGGGGGAATCCCAAGGCGTTCCCAGGCCAGCCGAGAAACATAGTCCCTCCAGCGTGTCCTGCGTCTTCCTCTGGGCCTCCTGCCGGTGGGACGTGCCCGGAACACCTCACCAGGGAGGTGTCCAGGAGGCCTCCTAATCAATTGCTCGAGCCACCTCAACTGGCTCCTCTCGATGTGGAGAAGCAGTGGCTCTACTCTGAGACCCTACAGGATGACGGAGCTTCTCACCCTATCTCTATGGGAGAGCCCAGACACCCTGCAGAGAAAAACTCATTTCAGCCGCTTATATTCGCAATCTCATTCTTTTGGTCACTACCCAAAGCTCGTGATCATAGATGAGGGTAGGAACGTAGATCGACCCATAAATCCAGAGCTTCGCCTTTTGACTCAGCTCTCTCTCCACCACAACAGTCTGGTACAGTGCCCGTTTCACTGCAGACGTGCACCACTCCACCTATCGATCTCCCGCTCCATTTTTCCCTCATTTGTAACCAAGACACAGAGATACTCCACTTGGGGCAAGACATCTTCCTCGATGCACTCTACCCTTTTCCGGCTCAAGACCATGGCCTCGGATTTGGAGGCACTAATCCTCATCCCAGCCGCTTTGCACTCTGCTGCGAACCGCTCCAGTGAAATCTGTAGATTATGGCCTGATGAAGCCAATAGGACCACATCATCTGCAAAAAGCAGAGACGCAATCCTAAGGTCACCAAAACGGATCCCCTCAACACCTTGGCTGGGCCTAGAAATTCTGTCGATAAACGTTATGAACAGCCGCTTGGACTGCCGGTACTTGTCAGCTGATTCTGGAGTCCCACAGGCCAAGAAGGCCCAATAGGACTCCTTTTTCAGCCTGACAGCATTCCTCACCAGCGGGTTCGAGGGTTGCTGCCGCGACAGGCACCAACTACCTTGCGGCCACAGCTCCAATAAGCCGCCTCAACAATGCAGTCACGGAACATGGCCTACCTGGGCTCAACGTCCCCCACCTCCCCCAGAACATGTTCGAAGTTCTCCCAGAGGTGGGAGTTAAAGCTCCGCCTAACAGGAGACTCCGCCAGACGTTCCCAACAGACCCTCACAATACGTTTGGGCCTGCCAGGTCTGACCGGCATCCTCCCCCACCATCGGAGACAACTCACCACCAGGTAGTGGTCAGTTGACAGCTCCGCCCCTCTCTTCAACCGAGTGTCCAAGACATGCGGCCGCAGATCAGATAAAATAACAACAAAGTCGATCATTGAACTGCGACCTAGGGTGTCCTGGTGCCAAGAGCACATATGGACACCCTTATATTTAAACAGTGTTCATTATGGACAATCCATGACAAGCACAGAAGTCCAACAACAGAACACCGCTCGGGTTCAAATCAGGGGGGCCGTTTCTCCCAACCACACCCCTCCAGGTCTCACTGTCATTGCCCATGTGAGCGTTGAAGTCCCCCAGCAGAAGAAAGGAGTCCCCAGGAGGGGCACTCTCCAGTAACCCCTCCAAGGACTCCAAAAAGGGTGGGTAATCTGAACTGCTGTTCGGCGCATAAGTGCAAACAACAGTCAGAACCCGTCCCCCCACGCGTAGGCGGTGGGAGGCTACCCTCTCATTCATTGGGGTAAACCCCAACATACAGGCACCAAGATGGGGGGCAACAAGTATGCCCACTCCTGCCCGGTGCCTCTCACCGGGGACAACTCCAGAGTGAAAGAGTGTCCAACCCCTCTCAATGAGACTGGTTCCAGAGCAAGAGCCGTGCGTTGAGGTGAGCCAGACTATTTCTAGATGGAACCTCTCAACCTCACACACCAGTTCAAGCTCCTTCCCCACCAGAGAGGTGACATTCCATGTCCCAAGAGCCAGCTTCTGTAGCCGGGGATCAGACCGCCAAGGTCCCCACCTTCGGCCACCACCCGTCCCACATTGCACTCGACCCCTTTGGCCCCTCCCATGGGTGGTGAGCCCATGTCACCTCTTCGGGCTGTGCCCGGTCGGGCTCCATGGGCGAAAGCCCGGCCACCAGGCGCTAGCCAAAGTGCCACACCTCTAGGCCTGGCTCCAGAGTGAGGCCCTAGTGACCCGTGTCCGGGCGAGGGAACACCAAATGTGATTTAGTTAAAAAAATGATTAAAGTTGACAGGAAAGTTGAAAATATGGCTATTTATTATGTGATATTGTAAGATATTTGTGTCAAATACTTACACAACTACAGTTTTACAAAAATAAACTTTTGAAATACTTTTTTAAACAAAAATACAATTAAAATAACTACAAATTGCTATCACCAAATTTGAATCCTAATTTAAGTCACATTTACAAATAAATTAAATTAACATAAATTAAAAAATGCAAACAAGGCACCAACACACTCTCACGTCAAGGCCAATGAATAACAACAGAGAACTTTGAAAAACAGAGAGATGCTGTACTGTACTGTGCTTTTTGTGGCACCGGCTGGGAGGTGCACAACCGCGACGCAACACCATGCGTGCCTTCGCGCAGGGGCGGGGACAGCACGATTGCGTCACTGTTGGCAGGCGCACCCTCGCGCGGTGATCAACGCAACAATTTGATGCGAGTGGGGAAAAAAAAAACGTGTATAAAAAATGACATATTTTACAATAAACAAGCAGAACTTAGCCTGGCGGCGGGACAGGGAAATAATACACTGGGTGAAACCCTATTCTGGTCATAAGACTACTGTGACCTGTTCTGCTTCAAATTCTTGATGACCAGGCCACACCGGTGCATGAGATACATGTTCTACCCAGGACCCCTATATATACTGCCACCATGATAGTAAACCACCATTCAGGTTTTGGCTATTTTTTTAATGTCATGGTAGGCTTATCTGCAGTTATAAAGAAGGTAATGGTTTAGGTTTTATATGTTGGTGTAAATTCTCAGTAATCCAGAACATGGCAGAAGTTTAAAAACAGAACAAATGGACTTCTAATATGTAGATGAAGGTATTTCACTTCCAATCTCTAGAGAAAGTGGACTATGAAATTTTAAACTGAATGAGATAGGTGAAAAAAGCCATTTTCGTCAAACAAAATGAACCAACTTTAAGAGGAAGGGGGTCTCAGATTTCAGCTTTTTAAACATTACTATGAAGCATTAAGCCTGATACTCAGTCATTTTCACTCTAATTTACACCTTCATGCATGTGACTAAAACATCTCTCTGTGAGTCAGGCAAACAAAGACCTTAATGACTCTCCATTGTGAGGAGAGTGAGATTAATCTGCATTTGAAATTACCTGCATAAATGGAGCATCCCATGCAGTTTAAAGCTTGGAACTTCACACTCTCCAGTTTTGAATTGAAAAAGCTCCACAGATGGGAAGAGAAACATTATCTACTACAAAACAGAAGTCCAGAGGCTTTGTTTAAAAAAAATGTAGGATTTTGGTTTTATAGTTATTCTGGCAAACTATAGAATGGACATAGGTTCAGACAGTTCAGTGAACTGAAAATTAATATTTCCTGTGCTACCCCCCACCCACCTCCCGCCTGCCTGTCTTCAGGTATCCCCTGTGCCTGTCCAGACCACTTCATCCCAGTTTGTGCCTCTAATGGACAGACCTATCCCAGTGGCTGTGTGGCTCGCTGTATGGGCTTTAAGGATCATCAGTACGTCTTCGGCCAGTGCCACATCAGTAACCCCTGCACCAACAAAACCTGCCAGAGAAACCAGAGGTGAGTTCAGGAGCTGTCAGAGCTACAGCTGCCCAAACTGAGTACCAACTCAGTCTTCTAAACCTTCTCTCCCATCTTACCCCGTCCCTTTGTCCATCTACCTTTGTTGACTGACAGCCAGCTTGTTGTTTCAGGTGGCTTTGGTTGTTCTGAGCGGGCCTCGTGACTCAGTTTCATTCACAAATCTTTGTTCATCCCCAGGCCCCACTCCTCAGCCTCTCTGCTCTCCAAACATATGCTGTGACCCTGCTGCTTTAAAGTCTTTTATCTCAGGACACAAATACAAATCTGAGAGAACACAGATTACTTGTGTAATAACAAGAAAGAGGCCTGAAATGAGCTGAAATTAAAAACAGACCTGGAACTTTTTCTGAAGGAAGGAAAGATTAAAAACATTATTTATATAAATATCAGTCACCTCAAGATTTAAAGCAACATAAACTACACTAACATTCATCATAGTGTACAATAATATATTTATTATGATCAGAGTTTTAAAATCACTTCATCAGTTTTATTAGAGTCCTAATAGTTTTCAAAACATGATTTTTCTATGTTTTTAATTAGAATTTTTATGCTTCCAACAATTTCTGCATCATTAAATAATTGTTTGGGGGTTAAAGTAAGTCAAACTAATAATTTTTTGTAAAAATTGCGTTATTCCTTAACAGCAAATATTCCTCCTGGCTTATCTACTACTAAATTTGACGATCAGTTACAGAAATTCTCCCCGTCGACTTCAAGATATTATATGAAATTAATTTCAGCTGCTTGTCTTGTTGATCTTATTCTTTTGGTCTTTGCCCAGAGCTCATCACCATAGGGGAAGGCCATAATGTGGACTGATTGGTAAACCGACAGCTTCAACTTTTGGCTCAGCTCTCTCTTCAGCACCACATATCAGTACTGTCCCAATCCATTTACCAATTTCCCACTTCGTCCTACCCCCACCAATGAACAAGACTCTGACTTACTTGAACTTCTCCACTAGGAGCAGTCTAGTCTTTCAAGTAAAAGACCATGGTCTCAGACTTTAAAGCATTGATCATTATCAAAACTGAAAACTGCTCACTGCCTACTAGAGTTCATATCATTTGCAAAAAGCAGTGATAGTGTAGTCCCCCAAAACAGTGATTCTCTCTGTAGGAACTAACAGAGGTGGACAAATGTGTTGGTCCCGCTACAACTCACTGAATAAGTGCTTCATTTTTGAAAAGTGATTTGTAATATATATCTGCATGCCTTTAGTATGTGAAAGAGTAAACAAAAATGTGAAAAAAATGATTACCTTATTTTCTGCACCATAAGGCAATTTATGGCGTCCATTTATGTACTTAACCCATACATAAGGCGCACCGGATTATAAGGCGCATGCTAAAACATATGTTCTACAAAAAAATAAGGTCACAGAAGCAAAACGATGAGTTTGATTAAACTTTATTCTACTATGTAACAAGTATTTTACATATTATTTTTTATCATTCTTCTTCCACAAATCCATCAAATCCTTCTGTCTGAATCAAACATGCTAGGTTCCCTCTCATCATTGTCGGAGTCAGTCTCGTTGCCAGGGGGCTGTTCAGTAATGATGCCGGCTTAAAGCGGCCCAATAGTGCATGTACTTTATCATACAATGTCACAAATACTCGGTTATTGTAATTTAAATAATAGCAACCATGAATTTAACAGAAACGCAAATCCAGAGCTATTTATTTACAATCACAATGGTAGTCAAATCAGCAATGGTATAAGCAATACAGAACAAATAGGATAAATGTATAATTTTGTCTTACAGACTATACACTAGAAGAAAAAATAAATAAATGATCAAAAAAAAAAGAATAAAAATTTTCATTAAAGAAAAAAAAATTAAAGGTCACAAACTTCAGATATGAGAAAGAATAATTACTGCCATGTAATAACTACAAAGAAAACTTGTTCAGATTGTTACATGATTGTATTTCCAAAGTGGAAAATCTCAATAAAAATATTTTGTTAAAAAAAAGTCTAGAAAAAAGATTAAGGTAGATTTTGGATGTAAAGCTAACTGAGGTAAAAAACAGTAAAGAGACGACAGAAAACTCCAAAGTATGTTGGTTTTACTGACATCAAAAGGACCACCAAGTAAAACAAAATAAATTTCATCTTTTTTTTATGTTTTGTTAAAAGAAACAGCAACATAAAACAGATAAAAGAACCAAGGTCCTGTGTTCCCAGACTAACTTCCTCTGACCTGTGATGGCTATGGTTACAGATTAAGTGTCAGTGTTTGAAGATTGTTTTGTTGGATTTTTTTTTCTTTTCAGAATCTGTGGGGTTTACTGTCTCACAGCAGGTGTGGTCTCCTCACATATATAAAAACAGAGGACTTTACACAAACGTGTTGAAGACAAGTGATTTGTGTGTTTTGTCAGGTGCATCCCAAAGCATCGAGTGTGTTTCAGCAACTCGTCAGACTGTCCACAGTATGAATGTGTGGGTCGGCTCGGAGCCTGCGACAAGAATCTATTTGAACCGGCCTGTGATACAGACGGCCAGGTCCACCGCAGTCTGTGCCACCTGCAGCAGGGAGGGAAGACTCTGGCGTACATGGGACAGTGTCAGGTAGGTCACACAGGGGGGACCGGAGGCAGCAGGACTCTGAATCTGCTGAAACACCAATCACTGTGCAGAGTCCTGTCTGGGCTTTTATTACTGGCCACTGCCAAAGGCAAAAGAGCAATAATGTTTTTGCTCATGTCTGTGACTGTGTTTGTCTGCTGTGTTAGCAAAATATCTTGCATACTACTGGATAGATTTGAATGAAACTCTCAGAAAGTTGGCACTGGATGTACATCTACAACTGATTAACTTTTGGAGTCAACCCAATACAGATGCCTGCCACAGCTACTGTAATTGTCATTAGACAACACAAAAAAGCCTGTAAGTTGGTCAGATTTACAGAAATTAAGCTAAATCGTCCTCAAGACACACTCCAAGCACTAATACATTTCAAACAACATTTACAAGGTTTGACAAAACGGCTACAGCTCAGTCATTTCTCTGCATAAAATGATCTTAATTTCAAACCCTAACATGAAAGGTGGCAGGCGGTCCTAAATGTTTCTATATTTCTTTACTGCACCATTGTGGGCGAAAGGGGGTCCGCAGTCTTGTGATCCCGAGGCTGCAGGTTCAAGCCCAGAGTGTGTCATAAAGGGCAGCCGGTGAAAAACAGTTCCTCATTCTTTTGTGCGAATTTGTTAGCTGTGGCGGCCCCTGCAGAAGGGAGCATCCGAAACAACAACCATGGAGGGTGAGAAAGAAAACTGATGATAGAAAATGGGAACTGTCTACATCTGAATGAAATTTACAACACATAGATGAAACGAGTCAAAGATACATTTAAAACAGTTGCTTTATTGATTTGTTCCAGACTCATTAAATAAATCTAAATAAAACTCTGTCCTCAGGAGACCTGCAGGAAGCCCCGTAGAGTTTGCGCTCATAACGGTGAGACCTACGACACAATGTGTCACGCCTTCTCTGACCGCGTGGCTGTTGACTACGAGGGCCCCTGCCACAAAGTGGGGGCCGTGTCCGGCATGGGCCCCGATTCACCATGCAGTTTGATTTCCTGTCCAACAATAACGACTCCTGGCTGCCACCCCATCACCCCACCTGGTGAGTGAATCAGCACCACACAGCAGTCAGGAAGGTAACTTAGAGAGAAGAGTGACCTCTGACCTCTCTCTAGGAGCCTGTTGTCCCATATGTGGCAGCATGCTGCAGATCCTCTGGAGCCAGAAGCTCATGAAACTTTTCTCCAAGGTATGAAAAGGTCGACGTTCATTTGTTGTTGTGTTGAAACTCTTTCACTTCATCTTATTTCCAGTTTATTCTCAGTTTTGTTTTAGATTCTCGCAGCTCCTGCAGTCTTTAATCAATGGGATCTTTTACAGGCACAGAACTGGTGGTTTGACACTCTGTGGGAGTCACAGAATAAAATATAACCTGAGAGGATTTAAACTGGATGGATGACTGTGTTCATATTGTAATGTTAAAACGCAGCAGACTTTTCTCTGCTTAACCTCACTGTGTGTTTCATATTTATAGTAAATTCAAATAGGTTTTTTGAAAAAGCTGTGAAAAGATTGAGCTATTTGGTTTAGAGCTAAAAAAAATTATGAGAAAGAATAAAATAAATAGTTTATTTTTTGTCATTTTATGACAAAATGTAAATGTCAAAATGTTCTTCAAAATTATTAGTTTCAGTCCTAAATGTTAGTCTTTTGTTGCAGTAACTCGCTTTACACATTGTACACATTCTTCACAAAAGAAATGTCATTGCTGTTGAAACATCCTGATCTCAGAATAAAAAAATGAAAATCTCTTCAAACAAGAGCTGACAAGATTTCACAGACTGACTGCTTCCAAATGCACCATCTGATCTTTCTGAGCTGACATTTTCAGATGGTCTTAAAGTTTGGAGTGAGAGTTAGAGCTCAGTACTCTGGTAAATCTGTGGTCTTCCTCCTGCAGATGGAAAGGAACCAGCCTGTGACAGTCCTTGACGTCCTTCAGAACCTACGGCTTTATGTCTCTGTGCCACAGTGTGACATCTTTGGTTACCTGAGTGTCGACCATCTGCTGGTAGTCCTCATTCTTCCAGTAGACCACCAGCCAACCCCACTGCAGGTAACATGCCTGTCAATCTTCTTTAACTTGTAGTGTTTTTTATGTCAAGACATAATAATAATGATCTGATCCTTACCAGGTTCCTAAATTATTTTAATCTAAACTCAAGTGAATAAAAACACACAACAGATTCCACCATGTTAATATTTAATAAACAAAATCAAAATGGAAACACTGTGAGTAAAAAACCTAATTCCATTCTTGCTGCCTCCACAGAAATTCAGGGGTTCAGTATCAGCCAGGATGACGATGGTCAAATGAATTGATTAACTGATCATCATCAGTGTGAGCACTTCTATAAAAGCAGGAGTTTTGTCAGTTTGCTGCTCTGGAGCAAGCGGGTGTGTGCCAAGGAGGAAAGCCATCAGTGACGACCTCAGAGAAGTAACTGTTGCTGTCCTTCAGTATGAGAAGGGTCAATAGTCATTTCCAAACCACTGAGTCAATCACTCTACAGGGAGAAGGCTCATTCACAAAAAGAAAACATTTAAGACAGCTCCAATCCAGCAAATTCACCCTAAGGTCAGACCGTGCAATTCTCAGAGAAATAAGCTCTCTCTCAGACTCTACAAGCCTCAGTAAGTAGGTTAAAGGTCATGATAGGACAGTTAGAAAAAGACTGAAGAAGTATGGCTTGTTTGGAAGGATTGCAGGAGAAGCACCTTCTCTTTAAAAAGAACATGACAGCACAACTTAGGTTTTTAACGTTTCATCTGAATGAACCTCAAGACTTCCAGAACAGTGTTCTTTGGACAGATGAAATTAAAGCACAGGTGTTTACCCATAATGCACAGCAGAACATTTAGAGAAACCAAACAGCATATTAACACCAACACAATGTCAGCTGTCAGAACCGTGGTGGAGGGTTGATGATTTGGGCTTCTTTTGCAGCCACAGGACCTGAGCACTTTGCAGTCACTGAGTCAGACATGAACTCCTCTGTAGATTAAAGGATTCTAGAGTCTAGAGTTGGCATTTTATAATGTATATGAATGTTTTACTACAGTGCTCTTTTGTTGTGAATTAGTGCTATATAAATAAACTGAATTGAATTGAATTAGGTCCAGTTTTTAACAGGCTTGTATTAAACATGAGACATGAGTTAAAAACTCTAGGCTGATGGTGCCGAGCTGACTCTCAGAGAGCAGAGTGGAAAATATAAAACCTTCTTGTTGTTTGTTTTTCAGGTCGAAGCTTGCAATAAGGAGGCTGAGAAGATCGACTCCCTCATCAACTATGCCAGTCCCACTCTGGTCTCCCACGTCCCCCTGTCTGCCTTCCTCAGCTCTGAAATCAGGACCTCCTCCATCCTCTCAGGGGGCTCTCTGCCTGCACCCATGCCCTCTGGCCTGTGCTTTTTCCTGGTTCTCCTAGTTTCAGCTGTTCTGGGTCTACACCAGCTTTAAGTGCCTACCTAAAGTCTGCCTCAGTAACTCTGATCCAAAGTATCCCACAGCCCCATCCTAAGAGGGGGAGGGTGCAGCTGGGGGCAGGTAGCCATGATGACAATCATTCCTGTTGACTCGCCTGCGTTTCAAGCAATCAAGCTGTTATTATGGAAAGCTTTTCAGTGATAACTTACTTGCTGGGTTTCCCTCCACTGAAATGTGTCTGAGCGAGTGTGTGTATGTGCGTGTGTATGTGTGTGTGTTTGATCGCTCTACCTGCAGTATTAATCCAGCAGTCTCAGCAGCTGCTACATGAGAATGTAAACCTGATGACTCTCTTTCCCCTGAGTGTGTTTGGACATTTGTGTGTTTATGCACACGTGTGTTCAGATGTCTGACACAGACAAGTGCAACATTCCTCCATCCTGCGCATGCACACAGACACACACATATCCAAACACACTCAGTTAATGGACCGGTGTGTGTTCTCAGACATTAAGATGAAGTCTGATTAAACTTTGGGTACATGAAGGTGCACCATGCACTGTGGAGTCAGGTGTGTGTGTGTGTGTGTGTATGTGTTTGTGTGGACCTGGAACCTCAGCAGTGTTAGTGCTTTGCTCAAAGGCAGCGGCAGCTCCGACAGACTGATCCAGCCTCTAAAATTGGCTCCAGTTACTGACAGAACAGCCCCAAATCCACAGAACCATCCAAGTGCCAGAAAAATAAAATAAATCAATCAATCAGGGAACAGTAGGAAAAACAAGCTTAAATATAACAGATTTTTTAAAGAAAAAAGAAAACAGAATTTCCATTCATTTAATATTTGTTAATCCATTCTTGATTTATGTCAATGATACATATATTTTCTAATATTTAATTTTATTATTTTTTTAAATAAATTATTTTTCATGATTTTTTTTTCTCAGTTTTACTTTCACTAATTTTTTCAGTCACAAATCACGACAGCAATAATCATTTCTAGGTTAGATGTCAGAAAATCTGTTAAATTAAAAAAAGAAACAAACAAACAAAGCAGCCGAATGTTGCCGAAGAATGTTGAGGTCCCCTTGGTGACCCTGAACTTCAGCTCTGGCAGAAGACAGTGGCCGGCCAAGAAGAATGTAGTGACAATGATAATCTCTTGCTCAAATGAGAGCTCGTATCAAAATTATTCTGACCAAATTCAAAAAAAAAAAAAAATAGTTGCTCTCACTCATATAATATTCTGTTTTTGTTCATAGAAACAGTCGGCTGAAAGCTTCACAGAAAACAACATCCTGATACAAAGTTTTAATCTTGGTTGCTTTCAAAACATAACAACAATATGCTTAAATTTTCATAAAATTTACATTTGACATTAAGCACATTGTCATCTGAGAAAACCTCCACTCACACACGTTAAAGACTGATCAGAGAGAACTGTTAGAAACGCAGAAGTCTCAAAGTTTGTCTCCAGGCTGCTGCGGCTATCATGTTTTATACGTCCGTCCTAAAACGGCGCCGTGCGCCCATCTGTGGACAATTTCTAGTCTGAGCTCTAAATTGATAACTCTTTGACATAGAAACATCAAACTACACAGCATGTGTTGAGGATGATCCCTATTGATTTCAAGGTCAAAGGTCAAGATCACAGGTGACCCCATTATGAAAACCTTGTCTGTGCTCCAACTCTAGACACATGCATTTAGAATTGTCGTGTGAGGAGATTCATGATTTGGATTTGGATGATTCGAGTGTGTTCTGTAGGGTCGTTCTAACCAGCAGCTGGTATGTTCCTCTGCACGGATGATGGGGTTTGATTTTCCTGTGAAGCTTCCATCCTCTGCTGTGCTGGGCTTAAAATAAGCAGCTACGCATCAATCCAGTCTTGTTTTCATCAACAAAATAATCTGATTTCTATAAAAAGCAACTAAAAAAGATAAGCCTCACTTCATATCTGGTCATCAGCCTGATCAGATCCTGTTTATAAATGCCTGCCTCCAAAGGCTCTCCATATGTTGGAAAAGTGTGTTTTGAAATTACTTATCTGCTTGAAAAGTAAAAATAAATTCCTAATTGTAATATATTTATGTTAGTACTATCAGGTTTTGTGCGTTTTCCGGAACCAAAATATGCTGTTTAAAATGAACTTTTTATTGTCTTACATTTTGATTTGATTTTCTTTATTTTTCCTCTTTAGTTCACGCTCAGACTCAACTGATTTAGAGCAAAAAAAGCTAGAAAAAGAGCAAAGATAACTTTTTATTGTAGGACAATAAAGAAGGGGAAAGGGACAATTAAAGAAAATCAAAACCTAAACATGAAGGAATAAGAAACAAGAAAGGGACATTTATACATTAAAGTTAAAATTGTACTTTTAGGAAAGTGTTTAAAAAATGTTCAGTAAGAGAAAATCACAAACAATGCATAAACATGCATTTAAAAAAAAAATGTAGAAAGAGAACCCCCATTTTGTTCTTTATTTCCAATTTCATTATCTTGTCTTTTGATTTTTTAAATTTTAACCTTAATTTTTCTTCTTATTTTCTGACTCTTGTTTTGCAAGGTAACACTTTATCATATTGTTTTGTTACAAAGCATTTAAAAGCTGCTATGTATGACCTAATCTTTAATAAATTACCTATTTATCATTTACTGATTTCAAAGAATATTTTACAACTCACGTAGAATTATTAGATGATTTAAAGCACTTTTGTATCAGCTGTTAAACTTTAGCAAACATACATAAGTTCATTATTAACTCCATGCTAATAAATGATCAGTTCAGAATGCTAAATGCTCATAAATGCTTTTCAACTAACCATATATATTTATATTTTTTTAAAAGCTTTTTTTAGGTGTCACTTATGTGATTTCATAAGTCTGGATGGATGAAAAAGTTCTGTTGAAACTCTGGTATTGGTCCGTAAAACGAAACAATCACACTTGGATTAGTTTTTCCTGAAGAAAAAAGCCTGTCATCATACATCATTAGATATGATGTTCTTTAAGTTTTAATGATAGAAAACTTTGTAGTCTTTTTTTTTTTGTATTATCATTGTTTTTACACCAGTATTAGAATCATCTCAATGATGAGGCTGGTCGTCGTAAACCTGAAAACGGGGTGACAAACAGTGTCTCTGTGTGAAGGAAAGTACGACACTTCTGTCAAAGGTTGGGAGGCGAGAAACAGATTTTCTGAGCAGCAGGTGACGACTTAGAGGCACAGAAAGGCTGAGTTGTCTGTCCCTCTGTGTGAGGTTCTGAAGGGCTGCTTCCTGAAGCCATTTTAATCAGCAAAAAGACAATCAGTCTGTCACTACCTGCAGTCCTTGGGGGCCACACACGAGTCTTCCTCACTTTGCCTCACATATGATGTTTTATATAAAGTATTAATGAAGATGCTATAAGTTCTCTGGTTGTTCAGACGTGTTTCTGTATTTGATATGGACCTGATGTTCTTCCAAACCAACATGTATTATTCTCCAGTGCCTCATGATAGTTGTGTGTTTGTCCTGAACGATGTCCTGACTGACAGTATTACTGTGCTGGGAGCCCCCACCACAGCCTCCCTCCCCCCACACCTTTTATATTTTTATCTTAATTAATATTGGTATCACAGTTATTATTGTTGTTATATATAATATAAATGTGGATCTTATTGTTTGTGTTTTGTCTGAAGCCTTTGAATTTTATTGACTCCATGATATTTTGTTTGTGTTCAATAAATTTTTACCTAAAATCACCAGAAAACGAAAAACAGAACATTTTATTCCTTGAGATCCTTTCATTTGTTGTAGCAGTAAAAGAGGAGCGTCGACACAAACATTAGCTACAGAAATTTCAATTTCTGTGAAAATGCAGCAAGATCACTGAACGAAATTTGTTGGCGCTGAAGTGTTAAAGCTAGAAGAAGCAGAACACTGACTAAAAGAAGTCAAAAGTTGTAAAATACTAGCTAAAAGCAGACTAGAATAGAGCCAGTTTGTCAAGTAATAAGCTTATGAACTGGAATGTGGACCTGTCAACTATCAGCGAACAGGACTGGGAAAGGGCCTGTGCTAAAATCCACACGATGTCCATAAATAGTCATCTTAGAATGCTACAATTTAAATGGATAATGCATGTGTATGTTACACCTGTGCATTTAAATAAGTACAATAATAACATCCCAGATCTTTGTGTAAAGTGTAATTTTAAAGGGACTTTAATACATTGCATGTGGGAATGCTGACAAATTAATGCATTTGGAAGGAGGTAAAAGATATAATGGAAAAAAATTCTCTCAAAGCAAATTACACTGGCTCCAGAATTGTTCCTGTTAGCTTTATATGCTGAGACACATAATTTTAGCAAAACAGAACGTACTTTCATAGCTATAACCCCGTTATCTGCAAAAAAAGTGTATAGCTCTGGCTTGGAAGAACGTCAACAGACCTAGCGCCACCCAGTGGTTAAGGCAGATGTCCTCTAATTTGCCACTGGAAAGAATAGAAAACATCAGGAAATCCAAACAACATTGTTTTGGGAGGATTTGGGGTCCCTTCATTAACTTTAACAAGTCCTCTGATAAGTCTAAATTCTTACTAGACTCTTGATTTGCTAGAACATGCAGTGTGATGTGCTGTATAGACGCGTACAATCGTATCTAATATGTTCAATAATGCTCAACTGCCCCCCTTGTTGTGAGAAGCTGTGTTTTTTTAAATATATGTTTTGATATTTGTTAATTCTACTTTTTATTTTGTTTTTCATTTTTCCAATTTGGAATAGTTGTAAGCCCAAAAAGGGCTACTATTAAATCAGGACAAACAAACATCTGTCAGTAACATGGTTTCGTTACTGGCAAGTAGTACTTATAAAAAAAAAGCTTGTTCAGACAGGTACAAGGCTGTAAATTTTAAGGTGAAAAACCTCAATAAAACTATTTTGGTAAAAAAAAAAAAAAAAAAGAAAGAAAGAAAAGAAATAGAGCCACTTCGCTGTAACAGATTTCACAGAGAACACTTTTTAAAGAAATTGACAAGATCTCCATGTATTTCTATGGTGAAAATATTTGTAAATAAAGTTAAAAATTTCAAAAAGAATAAAAGTAACAGAAACTAAAAGTCCTAGCGCCCACCTGCCGAATGAGTTAAATGTTTTGATATATAGATGTTTAAAATAGCACAAAGTACGCAGAAGTAGTTAGATTACAAAAATCCTTATGACAAAAGTAAGAGGTGTTTTAAACTTAATTTAATTTTACCTCTACAACTTCAGATAGTTTGTCAGACAGATGTTTAATAATTGGCTGATACAATAAACAGGTAAAAACTCCTTCAAGGTGTAGAAACTGTTCAACAGTTAGTTGAAGCGATAGTAAACAGGGTGAAATGAGTCCTTTAAGATGTTACTTTTTGGAGGCAATAGGAGACAGATGTATCTTCCAAGGTAAGGTAGGTGTGTGCTGGTTATGTTTTCTGCCATTTTAATTCCTCTCTGTAGGGACACTTTCCACAGAGCAGTGATGGGACACCTGCAGATATGCGGGAGGAAGATAAGGATTATCAGATAAAGATCCAGTCACGTCCAGCTCGATCTCCAATGAACCCCAATGAAACCCTCTGAAATGTGATGAAAAGGAAGACGGATGGTCACAAGTCATCAAACAGCTGAACTGATTGAATCTTTGCACCAGGAGGGCAAAGAAAACAAACAAAAAAAATCACCCAACTGTAAAGTGAAAGAGTGGGGAAGAGCACTCCAAAGTATTAAATAGAGAAATTGCAATTTCTGTGAAAATTGCTGAACAAAATTGTTGAAGTGTTAAAGCTAAAAGAAGCAGAACACTAACTAAAACAAGCCAAAAGTTGTAAAAACTAGCTAAACAGCGAAAAGTGGCAAAAAGGCAAGCTGGGAATAAAAAGAGTTATTACACTGAATACTGATTTCTGATCTGTTCCTGAACTTAAACTGAAACGCTGCGATGTCTATAAATGAATATAATGTTTCTTTTGCATTGTTTGAGGTCTGAAAACACTACACTTTTTCTGTTATTTTGATCATTTGTCATCGTCAACAGAAATAAATGCTTTAAATAACAAGATTTTTCTAAAACCTTGTAAGAAATGTTGTCAAAGGGTTATAGAATGAAAACAAAATGTTCCTTTTACTCAAACACATACTTATAAATAGTAAATTAGAAAAACTATTAATTTTGCAGAACACTGTGTGTGCTCCGTTCAAGTCCATTTTTCTTTTCATTCCACCACCCCATCACTTCTTCACCAACTATAAATTTATTATAACTGTTAAAACTATAATTGTGCTGTTCTAATAGCTTAGAAATCAACATAAAACTTAAATATATAATTGTGAGAATATTGAAATTGAAATATTGAAATATTGAAATATTGAAATTTCATCGTCTTTGGTCTCAAACAATTTGATCAGCAGGGGGAGCCACTGAGCATTTGAAGGAACCATTTTCCAGCACAGTTGGCTCAAAGAGCTTCAGTACTTCACAAAACATAACTTCACCATCACTGGTTTTCCTTCTCTGGCTATTAAAAATTATCTTTTTTTCGTTCAAAAAATATTTAAACATGCCAGGAGCAGAACTCAGTGAGTGGATAAATCCTGGGGACAAGTAGGACCCTTTTCAACATGAAGCCATAAGCAGCAGCAACAGTCATTTAAAAACTTAAAAGCAAAGAGACGTACTATTAAATCAGGACAAACAAACATCTGTCAGTAAGACGATCACAAAAAGAACAAAACTAAACAATAAAAAGCATGTCATAAAAAATTCTCAAACAAATAGTACCAATAATAAATATAGATGATGTTTGATCGCATACAAATATACACTGTAAATAAAAAATCAAAGAACCATATATTAAAACTCTCATCTTGCCCTATTTGTTCCACAAGGGCGGTTCCACTTTCACTTCAAGCTCAGGTCCTCTACCAGAGGCCTGGGAGCTTGAGGGTTCTCTTCAGTATCTTAGCTGTCCTAAACAGAGAACTCTGAGGTTGTCCCTGGGATCTGTTGGAGCCACCAGATTTCATCGGAACATCTGTGAACATGATTCATGGACTTTTCTGCAAACACACACACACAAATGCATCACACTGCCTCCTACCGTCTGGAAACACACACACACACATTCTCATACTCATACTCAGCTGTTGCACTCCAACCCCTCTCCCCCTCCCCCTCCCCCTCCTTCCCTCCTTCACTATCTTGGTACCTTTTAGCTTAGAAGTTTATGTTATCTTATTTATCATGTAGGCCTCTTAGATTATCTAGCTTATACTTCAGAACCTCTGGTTTAATTATCTTAGCATATTTAATGTTGGCCTTCTTAGACTATCCAGCTTTCGCACTCACCCCCGGCACCCTCAGTATCGTTAGTTTAGCATTCTCATGTTTTAGCTCATTTACCCTCCCTGTACACTTAGTTTAGTTCTGTACATTTAGTTTAATTTTTTCATTATCTTAGTCAGTAATTATTACTTCAGCTGTATAGCGGGCCTGGGGTACTTTTAGATAGTTCGGTACCGTTAGTTTTAGCATTGTCATGTTTTAGCTTATTTAGCCTTCCTGTACACTTAGCTTAGTTACTGTACAATTAGTTATCATATTATATATAATTGGCTGTTAGCGGGCCTTCTTTTGGTACCTCTTAGCATTATACCACCGATGTTTTTCAATTAACTTAGCATTTTTATGTTTGCTGTTTTAGCGGGCCTTGGCACTGTTAGCTAGATTCTTCATGCCTTAGTTTAGTAATATCATGTTTTAGTAGTTTAGTTATCCTGTCATGTTTTAGCATTATCATGTTCTGTAACTTTGTATTGTTGTTTAGTTTAGTTTTCTTTCTTGTATTTGGTCTGTAACTTTGTCTGTAATTTTATTCTTGTGCTGAAAAGTGCTATATAAATAAATGTACCTTACCTTACCTCCAATATAGAGGTCTGAACATTCTTTGCTGCACTGAACTGCATTCACAACTCCGCTCAGTTTGGGTTTGGGTGTTTTGTCCTTAGGGTATCTTAAAGTAGTATCTTAAAGATTAGAGGGAAGCTGGTTTATCAGGGGTTTATTATAGAAATTAATATTATCAGGTTTACAGGTATAGTCAAGAGTGAGCAACTTGGCGACAAACAGACTTGGGAGACAACGGAATAAAGTAAGTGGTTTTATTTATAGTGCAGGGTAAGGAACAGGACCAGATCTGGAAGGGAAGGTCGTAGGTGAGTATACAAAGAAGCCAGCCGGTAGATAGTTCTTTCAGATTGTATTAGAATGTTTTAGTTCTTACTGATAAATGAGGTGAACTCCGCACCGAGGAGGGAAGCGAGGTATTTAGTGGTGAGTATTTACAGATGGCTGTTTTCCAGCTAAGTTGAACAGAATCTGCTAAAGGCCGAGATGCTTTATCCATAGCAAGCGATGCTTCAGCATTGATCTGATCTTTACTGCAGCCTTAAATACCCGGAGCACTGATGATCTTGATCCGCCGCAGCTGAAGATGATTAGTCTGCCAAACAATCAGAAACTGGAACGGGAAACCAGGAAGCAAACTTGCAGAATACCATAAATATATTGAGAAATAGGTCATGTGAGGGATTTGTTACTAGCTACAATAGGTACAAAATGAGTTTTAGGAAGTGTGTAAAATATTAAGTCATGCAGGATATTGTTTACATAATGTTATATTAACTTTCTGTTATATGATGATCTTCCAGGACTTCATCAAGAAAACATTAATTCTCTTCAGCAAATTGTCATGTATAATCATAACTTAGAGGCTTTTAGAAATCTGTATTACTAAGTTGTGTCAGAATTTGTTTTGAATAAGAAGAGTTCCTCTTTTATCAGCTCTCCTGCTCACAACAGATTTATCACCAGACAGACTAGTTTGTGCATTATGTTGCACCCTTAAACAGAAATCAAAAACTCACATAGAATTTCACTTTTGTGCAACTTTATTTACCCCTTTACACCTTCTGTACTGGCCTCGCTTCAAACTTCATTTCAGCTATCCAGCAAGTTTAACACCTTCACATAACAAATCCAGGACACCCAGTTGAATTTGAGAGTCGTTATCATGTAAACAGTGTGAAACTGAAATATAGATACACAAAATCATTAATACATGATGTATTTAGCACTTCAAATACAAACATGTCTGAACATAGTCTGATTTAATAAATAGATCACCTGTTTAACTGAATCTACAACATGCTGTCCAATATCTTATTTCCTACAAACATAAATGACTCAAACTACAAAAATAACAAAGATATATTTCTAGTAGACATCATACTCACAGGGAATGCCTTTTTAAGGTCTAGAACAGGGATGGCCAATCCTGGTCCTCGAGGGCCACTATCCTGCATGTTCTATTTCGCATAGGCTTCACCCTTTAAGGCTATCGCTAGTAGGTTTATCCCTTTGCGCGCAGCACTGAAAACTTTCGGCCACGCCCACCCGCTGTGTGGGCCCCAACCCTGGTCCATATAAATTAAGGTGAGACCGGGTATTCAGCTCCCTTTTTTTCTTCAGCTACAGCAACTGAAACTAAAGAGTGAAGAACTAGAAGAGATGTCCAGCACCAGCACCATCCGCCTGTGCCCGTCCTGTCAGACCGGCTACATAATGGGCTACGACCGGCATGACATCTGCGAGGGATGCCTGAGTCCCCGCCACGCCGACCTCGCCCTCACTCCCCAGTCCTCCTGCCGTCCCTGTGAGCTCCTCTCTCCAGAGGAGAAGCAGAGACGAGCAGCCTTTTTCAAGGCTAGTGCCGAGGCTGAGGAGGTTTTCCCTGTGGCGGAGTATTCTCTGGACGACGCCATCAGCTTTTTCGATGCGGAGCCGTGCAGGGAATCGGATGATTCTTCCGACAGAGGCGATGCTAACAGCAGCCCCACTGCTTCTTCCTAGCTAGGGAGCGTGTTAGCGGAACCAGGGCGGCCGAGCTGGGCCCGCCAGGCTGAAGGCGCCAGTCTCTTCCTTCACCTGTCTCACCAGAGTGAAAGGGTTTACCGAGCAGAGTTTTCCCTCAGTTCCCCTTCTGGAGCCAAGCCTTGAAGAGGTATTCGGGGCGAAGACTTCCCGGACGGACCAGCGACCTGTCCCCCTGGGCAAACACGATCAGCTGATCACCAGATTCACCAACCAGGCGCATCAGTGTTCGTTCCAGTCTGCTGAGGCGAATAACAACATAGCCCTGTTGGCTTTCGACATTTCAAAGGGGCTGGGGCAAGAAGACCTGCCAGAGGACAGCAAAAACTCCCTCTGCAAAGCCGCCATTCTGAACCTGTGTGCTGCCTCAACGGTTTGTTTGTCCTGCATTGCCGCCTGGATGACGATGATCCAGAGGGTCACCTGGCTCCGCCTCTCACCATCAATGCCCGAGAATCTGCAGAAAGACCTGCTGGAAGGCCCCATCACCCCAGATGCGTTGTTCGGGGCCAACCTCCAGACCGTCCTTGAGAGGTCACAGAGGACCGAGGAGGTCTCAGAGACCTTGCGCCTCTTGGTGACGTCACAGCCCAGCTTCCGCTCCTCCGGCCAATGGAGGGCCTGTCATGGACAGCAACAGCAGCAGAGATGCTCCACAGCTGCGGCAGCGGCTTCCCGCCCTGCTCCTCCACCGGCCTCCTCCAGGGAACAAGCATTCCTGATGCGCCAACCAGCGACCCAACGCTTCCCCAAAGGCCGGCAACAGGCACCGTCACCGCCAGTCGCAGGGCGCTAGAAGGAGGCATCCCAGAAAATGACTCCTTGGGGGGAATGTGTGTAATTCTGATGTGTGTTTTGAAATAAAACATTTCTCAAAGGGCAGATTCCGAACAAATTCCAGCCTGTTTGTCAGATCAACTGATCTCCCAGCAGCCCCTCCTCACACATTCCCCACCCAGAACGAGCCGGTAACCTCTAAACAGCTGTTTAGGAGGCACCGCAGCTCGGCAAGTTCCATGAAGCACTCTGTCACGTCAGCCAAAACTTATTCTCCTCAGCAGACCGAGCCCGCGAGAATCCCTCTTTCTCAGTAAGGGCCCGTCTTACCTTCTGCTGCTCCTGCCCACTCACCGCGCAGCAGAAGTAAACGTTCTTTTCTACGGCAGCAGCAGCAGCTTCCCATAAAACGGCATTTCATTCACGAAAGTGCCGACGCTCCTTCTCAATGCGCACCAGCTCACATCGGTACTGACATGAGCCCGCAGTCTGAGCACAGTACAGAGGCAGACAGACAGCCCTTTCTGTCTGAGCCCCCCATGGGTCCCCCCTGGAGAGTCTCCGAGGCGGGTGACGGCGGCAGGGGCTCTGACTTGGCTGACGTCCATGAAAAACATGACGCAGCACAAAAATGCGCGCCCGCTCTCCGAGCATTACTCAGAGTGGCAGCGAGTATGCTCCCTGGACAGGTGGATGGACAGACTGATCAGCAGGGGTTACACGCTGCAGTTTGCAGCTCACCCTCCACCGTTCAGAGGGATTATAGAGACGGTTCTGTCATCCCCAGAGCAGAACTCGTCTCTCCAGTCGGAACTACAGGAACTTCTGATAAAAAACGTCATCTCCAAAGTTCCCAACGGAGAGGAAAACATGGGTTTTTATTCCCGCTAATTTCTGGTTCCGAAGAAAACGGTCCTCGTCACGGGGACTGGACCCTCCATCCCGAGCTGATCTCTTGGATCTGGAGCAGGTTCGGCCGAGCAGCAGTGGATGTGTTCGCCATACGGGAAAACGCCCACTGTCAGCTGTGGTTCTCATTGAGCCCACGGGACGATCCACCGTTAGGAGTGGGTGCCTTCGCTCACAGCCTGTGGCCAAAAATGCTCCTTTATGCTTTTCCGCCAGTTCCGCTGATCCCGCGGATCCTGGATCGAGTTCGGGAGGAAGAGCTGTCGGTCATTCTCGTAGCTCCCGAGCGCAAAAGCGCATAATGGTTTCCTAACCTGCAGCAACTGATGTTGGGCTGGCCGTGTAAGCTGCCGTGGAGGGAGGATGCACTCCTCCAGGCGGGAGGAGCGATCAGGAGTTACCCGGAAATAGGTCAGCATCTTTGGGTCTGGCTGCTGAACGGATCTGCCTAGAGAAGCTGGGCCTCCGACAGAATGTGGTGCGCACGATCCAGGGCGCACGAGCCGCTTCCACCACAGTGCTGTATACATCAAAGTGGGCAGCTTTTCAGTGCTGGTGCACTGAAGGCCATGGAGGCCATTTCATGTCCGTTAGGCTGCGTGCTGTCATTTGTACAGAGACACAGACCTGTGTCACGTCCACTAGCCCCACAGTGGGATTTAGCGCTGGTTCTGCGCACACTGGTTAAAGCTCCATTCGAGCCCTTAGATCAGGCTCCACTTAAATTTCTGTCTTTTAAAACAGCCCTGCTGTTAGCTCTGACATCTGCAAAGAGAGTGAGTGATTTATCTGCGCTCTCTGTTGCTCCCTTATGTCTCAGAATTCAAGCTGACGGCAGCTTAGCTGTGCTGCGTCCTAACCCTGCTTTTACTCCTAAAAGCATCACAAGCTCATTCAGATCGAAAGTGATAACTTTGGATGGTTTTTATCCTCCTCCTCATAACTTCATTGAACTCACTACGTGACAGTCAGAATATGTATGAATAAAATAAGATGGACCTCATTTGTACAATGTTTTTGTGTACACACTCCCAGATATCACGTTTTTGTTTTGAAGGTTTCCAAAAAACAAAGAGATGAGGAAGAAGTGTAAAATAGCTTTGAGGAGGGATGGATTCACTGCAAGTAATTCATCTGTACTATGCAGTGAGCATTTTAAAATGGAGGATTTTGACAAAACTGGTCAGACTGTCAGACTGAGAGCTGATGTGATACCATTAATTTTCAGCTTCCCAGTTCACCTTCAAAGAGTAGGTGCATTATTATAAGTTCATTAGCATTCATAAATGTACATAATGTAAGTCTCAAGGGATGGTGAGATATGTGTGTTTATGTACAGGTACTATATACTGTAAAGTCCATATTCATTAGACTTTTACATTTCAGGTTGAAAGCTTTAGGACTGCAATAACCACCACAAAAGCTCAAGCTAGTGTGTCTGTGGCCTCTCAGGATGGCCCAGAAACTTGTAGTTCAGACCTGCAACCTCAGTCTAATGATGTGAGTATTTCTATTGTAAACATCATATCATAACAGTCGTGGCTATTTTAAAATCTAACTTGTTTTCTAATGCTCATGTTGAATGTTCTCACAAATAAAACCAACACACAGTTGAAGACACACACAGTGCTGCTGTTGTATGAAAGGATGTGTGCTGTAGTGGTGTCAAAGTGATGTGTGATGTCCATCCCTCTGTTTATAGGATCATTGCTATGCCTTGCCAGCTTCTCTTACCGCTGTCACTGCAAAACTTCAGAAAGCCTTGGCAAGAGTAGAATATCTGGAGCGGGACAAGAAAAACACCATGGCCAGAGAGAAGAGGGCAAAGACCTCAGTAAAGTCACTGTTGGGGAACTTGATTGAAAAAAATCTCATTAATGAGGAACCTAAAGAACGGCTTGAATTCTACTCTGGTACGTCAAAATTAATACTTAAAAATTCATGTAAATTTTTTTGTTATATGCTTTTTCTGTGGTGTTTTGGAGTATGTGTGTGGGTACTTTTTGGTGGGCCGTCTTTGAAGGGTGATTGGCAGCTCTTCACCACTCCTTCTGCAGCTGCGGCGGATCAGGCTCGCCAGGTGTTCGCGGGTACTTAAGGCCGTTGTAGGAAGCAGACCAGCGCTGGAGCATTGTCTTACCAAGTGGTAATGTGCCAAGCCCTCATGTTAATCTTTGACATTTGTGAAACCCTTTTTGAGAATCTCGTGTTTGTTTTTTGCTCTATACCTGCCTAGGATTACCTGCCTGTTTCTGGAGCCAGTCTGGTCTACATACGGAACTCGTCACGAAGCTAAGTACTCACCTGTTTACCTGTGCCTGTCTGCCAATGTTACCGCCGCCACCTGTAAAGGAAAGACTCACCTGCCACCAACTGGAATTACCATCAAACCACCACTGGAAACAATACTCACCTCATCGTCTCCTCTCCGTGCTGTGGATCACGCCTTCCTCCGTAAGCTCACTTTCCTGGACAAATTCCTAAATTCTACCTTACCTGCTCACTCCTTGAATAGACTCTCAGACTTACAACGTCCTCTGTTTCCAGGTCCCGGTTCCTGTTCATCCTCGCACTGTCACAGCTCACAGCCATTGTCACGCCTCCTTTCTCAGTTCCCTCCCTCAGCTCATGTCACGCCCACGTTACCATGCCACCCCATCATCAAGCCAAGTTCCTGCACCTGTGTTTACCAGTATTTAAGCTCACTCCACACGCTCAGACTCCGCCAGATTATTGAACAGCTTTTGCTTAGTAAGTGTCCAGCGATTCCATAGTTTCATGCCTGCCTTGTTTTTGACCTCTTGCCTGCCTCTTGACTTCTGCTTTTTGCTCGCTCCCCTTTTGGATACCTTTTTGGACTCGGACCTGGATTAACGGACTTTGCCCCTGCTTATCGGACTAGCTTTTGGATTGCCCTTCTCTGTCTTGGCTGCTGACTTCTGATCTCCCGGTTTTGACCCCACGCTTGCTACTGGATATTCCTCTCTGCCCAAGACCCCCATCTAACTCAGTTCCTGCTCCGGGGCTTCCAGGACTTTGAACCCCAGCCATTGACTGGTCACTAAGTGAGTGCTGCTTTCATACTATTACTGACAGCTCTGAGTTAACCAATAAAAGGTTAAAACTTTGTCTTTGTTGTCTCGTGTTGATTCCATTGTTGCCTGACCTTGTCAGAATAATCTGGCCAAAACTTAATATGAGTACTTAGTCATGCCTTTCGGTCTCACTAATGCTCCCGCCGTCTTTCAATCTATGGTAAACGATTTACTTAGAGACATGATTGGCCAGTTCGTTTTCGTCTACTTAGACGATATTTTGATTTTTTCCAAAGATTTAGATTCTCACAGGGCTCATGTAAGACAAGTACTACTCAGGTTGCTACAGAACAATCTCTTCGTTAAAGCTGAGAAATGTGACTTTCATCAGTCATCCACCTCATTTTTGGGGTTTAACATTTCACCTGGGAAAGTTTCTATGGATCAGTCTAAGGTCGCTGCTGTTACTAATTGGTCTGTTCCATTAGACAGGAGGAGTCTGCAGCGCTTCCTTGGGTTTGCGAACTTTTATAGGAAGTTTATTAAGGGGTTCAGCCAGGTAGCCGCTCCACTTCACTCCCTTACCTCCATTAAGGAGAGGTTTCTTTGGAACCAAGAGGCTCAGGTAGCTTTCGAGAGACTTAAGGAGCTATTTGTTAAGGCTCCCATTCTACTCTCTCCTAACCCCGATGAACAATTTATTGTGGAGGTAGACGCCTCCAGCACAGGGGTTGGGGCGGTACTTAGCCAAAGAGGTAGTGATAAGAAGGTGCATCCTTGTGCTTTTTTCTCGAGGAGACTCACTCCAGCTGAACAAAATTATGATGTAGGAGAGAGAGAGCTGCTGGCGGTCAAATTGGCTCTCAAAGAATGGAGACATTGGCTGGAGGG
>NC_051450.1:5506761-5507986 GCF_001649575.2 Kryptolebias marmoratus | reverse complement strand
CTGGATGCCGCGATTGTTGCGCGGAGTAGGACAGCTGTTATCCGCCGGAGATTTCAGGCTTTACAGCGCCTTCAGCTGGGGGACAGACGGCATAAACATTGCAGGGTAAGCTAACGCTGTTGTTTATATTCCTACCGTTCGCTCTTTATGCTTGCATCTGGCCACACCCACGACCAATGAGTGAACAGGAGCTAAGCTGTTTCCACTCACCAAAAGCAGGGCCGACCTGGCTGGCCCTACTTTGAAGCAGAGACCAAAAAAGCAGGGCTGGCCTCGAAAAAATGCCAGTGGAAACGCGCGCAAAGCAAGCCGAGTAGAGTGGAGCCGGGACCTTTAGAGCTTGTGTAAAAGGGGCAAAACTGACCCAAGGTAGCTGTGGCTCAAAACCACCAAGAATAAGAAGTGAGTGAATAACAGAAATGTAAAGTGTCTTAGAGTGTCAAGAAAAGAACTGTACAAAACTGATTTTATTTTACATTTTATAGGATGTTCTCTTGTTTCAATTTTTTATGATCTGCAGTTTTGTTTCTGTTGGAATTATCTTTCATTTTGTGTGTTGCAGGTCCCTAATGCTTCTAAGTGAAAAAAGTTATGTATTGCATATGTTCTGGTTTCAGTTCATATTGGTGGTTACTGAAAATACCGTTTACTGCTTTGAAGCAACATCGCTATGCTTTTATGTGGTGCTTTCTTGGGGTGTCTTGTTTAGCCATGATCAGAGCAATAAAACCTTTTTCTTTTGCAGGTACCTGTCTGTCATTGGATTCGTCATCAACATTGACACGTTACTGCTGATGATTCCTGAACTGCTCCAAGTGCAGCGGTATGTCCTCACATACAGGTTCAGCCAAGATCACTTGGAGCTCCTATTTAATTCCATCAGAGCGTCAGGTAGTGTTGATATCCTTTCAACTACAATAACTTCATAAAATATACTTCATGAATGTGCTCATATGTTATGTTGTATGATTAACACATGTATTGTGTTCCTGTTTCCCATTCGAGGTGGCTGGAATAACAACCCATCAGCAAGCCAGTTCCAGGCCATCTTTCGCATGTGGGGTTACACCTAGTGAGATTGGCAATGTGGCAGCACAAGACAACACTGTGTCTCTGTCTGCTGTGGAAATGTCTTCTCCTGAATCTAAGGAAGAGCATCCCTCTCCTTTTGCCAGCATTTCAGCTGTTCTGAATGACCATAGCTATCTTCCGACCAAGTTCGGTG
>NC_051450.1:5503751-5506661 GCF_001649575.2 Kryptolebias marmoratus | reverse complement strand
TGTCACCAGAAACACAAAGGGTCCTTCTCAGTCATGCTTTGGAGGAGCTGCATGCTCGAGGAATTCGGGTGGTGTGTTTAACAATGGATGGGCATGCTTCCAACATCAGCATGTGTAACCAACTCTACGTTTTTTGGAACTAAGGTAGTGTCTTCGCTCGCCATTGAAGAGGTTTTTTCTTACCTGCTGCTTTCTGGTCCTCATCTCTCCCGTGGGAACCGTGAATTGTGACAGTACTGTCACATAGATGCATGACCTGACGTAGTAAGACATGATAGAACACATGATATGACGAGGACCCGACACAAACTGACAACACAGGTGCCCTTAAATACAAAACAAACATAATCATGAAAATCATATACAGGTGTGCCAAAACCCAAAACACAACGAACCAAAAGAAACACTACAAAAACCCAAACCGGAACCAAAACCGGAATCCTCACATTATGCATAGGTACATTATAATGTTGCTTTTGTTGTTTTAATTCATGTAAATACACTGGTGTGATACCTTAGTATGTGTTTTGGTCCAAAACATATACTAAGGTATCACAAAATAGACATATACAAAAAACTTTGGTATATGTCTATTTTGGATTTAAAGCCCCCCCAGGAGAAAACTCCACCAGCCGCCACTGGCCCAATAGCAACTACCACTGGACAGATCAACTGGAGGTACATCAATCATCTCAATGATGAGCAGAAACAACATGGACTACATGCTGCCAATAAAATCACAGACAAGCACGTGTACTTTGAGAACCACAAGATGAGGGTGTCCCTGCCTGCACAAACACTGAGTCGTTCCGTTTTAGTGGCCCTCTGCACTATGAGAGATCTTGGGTACTCTCAGTTTAAAGATTGTGAGGCAACAGCAGCATTTATTGAGGTAATGCAATTGGTTATTCAGAATGAAAGTACATATTTTGTTTTATTAATCCATTAAAAAATGAATTAACAATCTGGTAAAATTCACTATTGTGAATTTCTCTGAATTGAATTTGCAAATACTACCAGACAGTGTTAATACTTATTCTTCATAAAATTAAATGTTTGTACATAACGTCATACATACTGTCACAAATTTTCAAGGGGAAGGCTCGGTGTAATGATTTTAGTACAAAGACCTATTGAAAAATTCTGATGTTTTCATGTTGTACGCTGAACATAGAGCTTAAAAATAATTATCTGTATATTTTGAACAGAATTCACCTGTCTCATACCTAATGACACCCTGCAGGGTTGGCATTTCAGATAATGATTTAGATGCCGCCATTTCTTATAGATGATTTACAGGCTGTTCGACACAATGAATGCACGCAATCCTCGTGCTAAAGGATTCAAAGCTCCCATGGATGACAAGAGTCGGATTGCGGACCCGAAATTTCAACCCAAACACAGGAGTCGACAGTTAACTTGTCTTTATTGAACAGCGAGGTGAATGAAAAGCGTAGCAGGAGGGCCTCTGATCGCCGCACTGAGAAGAGACAAGATGGTTTTGTTATCCTCACGTAAACCAGGAAGTAACCACAGACTGAGAAGGTTACACTGACCTGGATGATGGTGTGGGGAGAACCGAGACACGATCCTTGCAGGGTAGCGGCAGAACGAAGTCCAGGAACGGATGTGAGAACTAGCGTCTCCGAAAGGTAGGCCGCGAGGACAGAACTTAACTCTTGGTCAGACGGGCGGGGGTCGAAGCCGGAAGATCCAGAGTCAAGCAACGGTACCAGAGGGGCAGGCGAGAAATCCAAATCCAGGTCACAGGCAGAGGTCGATGTCCAGAAATCCGAAAACCAGCAAGTATCCGACAGGGGCAAGGCGTGGGGAAAAATCCAAAAGGCAAGAGCAGGGTCGAGGCACAAGAAGTCAGTCCGTGAACGCTGGAGAATTACTTGCTGTTGGGCTTTCATAATCTGGCACTGGAGAAGAGCAGAGGAGGAGAATATATAGGGCCCAGCCCAGGTGTAGGGTAGGTAATTAGCTGAGGACACAGGTGACGAGAATGATGATGATTAGCAAGAGGCATGGCATGGCAAAACACAGGCAAGATTATCACAATGGAATATTGGAATTGGATGGAAAGGAAAGCCTTTTTGTCAAGAGCCCAGGAGTACTTGTTCACTTTGTTGACAAAAGATGGAACGCCCCTTTACCGATCTAAGAGGTTTATTAAAATAGTGCATGAGAAGTTCCTGATTTGAATTCAGCACTACTCTGTTCTGTTCTCCATCAAGTTCTTAAGATGGACTGTTCTCTGCATGAAGTTCATATGATGTTACTGTTAAAATGTTTTATGTTTTGTCACACAGTCTGTTTTGTTTGCTTTAATTATCTTATCTTCAGCGTATTTCAGATCCCTGATGCTTCTTCATGGTATGTATTACACAACATAAAGTTTGTGCAGGAATCATATAGTATGTACAGTATGTTGATATGATTGTGTATGCATGTGATTGTGTGTTTGGTGGTGGTCAGAGTGAATGTTAGTGCAGAATGGCAGTACCACTTCTATCAAATGCCCCTTTTACACGGGCTCTAATTCAGAAGTCCCGCTCTACTCCACTCTACTCGGCTCGGCTCGATAAAGAATGCATCGCGTTCACACCGGCCAGTTTGGTCGGTAGCAGAGGAACGCCTCGTTGTGTTGTGGGGGGGCAGGGCCACGGGGGGAGGGGGTGGCGCAACGAAAACTTGGCGAAAGTTGTGTAAACAACGGAAGTTCTATGGATAACGTTGGCCCTGTGTTGTTGCTGTTTTTTAAACTTATAGGGATTCTCCTGAGACTTCAGGAAGAGAGGCGCAGTGGAAGAAATGCTCTGGATGCCGCGATTGTTGCGCGGAGTAGGACAGCTGTTATCCGCCGGAGATTTCAGGCTTTACAGCGCCTTCAGCTGGGGGACAGAC
>NC_051450.1:5496934-5501982 GCF_001649575.2 Kryptolebias marmoratus | reverse complement strand
ATATATATATATATATATATATATATATGTATGTGTGTGGTGTGTGTGTGTGTGTGTGTGTGTGAATAAAATGCATCTTTGGCTGTATCTTGCAAAATATGTCATAGATTAAAATATTGTATCCCACCAAGAATATTTAAATATGCTGAACCATATGTCCATAGACATGCAGTTTTAATAGCTGTATGCCTAAAATTTAAATACGTGAAAGTGGGATTACTATTCAGCGAGTTATTATTGATTAAATGCACTGATACTTGATTGCGCCTGTAAAACACGTTATACTGAGACCAGCGGACGACCCGTCCACGATGGCCGCCCTAAATCTCATCAGCTACAATAGGCGAGAGCGGTCCATGAGGCATCTACTCTTATGTTATGTCTATGGCTGCGCCTATACTCATAGAATCTGGGGTCATAAGTCATTGCTTCTACCCCTTCCGGTTACATCACTTCCTGTTTCCAGCCATTTATGTCGGTCTTAAAGGGACAGCAGCTATTTTAGGGTGAAAGCCCAAAACACCTACATTCATTTAAAGAGAAACTTTACAATCCCACATTTTTATCCATCCAAGGATGAGATATCTTGATCTTACAAATATATCCTACAAAAGGTTGTAACAGAGGGATGGTCAGAAGGAGGAATAAAAATACTTTTAGATTCAAATGTATTTTCTTTTTTTAGTTAACTGTAGTTACAGGTGATACATCTTGATAACAATCTACAACAGGACTTATATTATCAAAATGACTCTAAGTTTAATGGATCTAAAGAATTTGAAAATATCTACTTTAATCTGGAAAGAGTTAGCATTAATAAAAGCTTAAACCTTTAGACAATACCTACAGTTCAGTTTGAGACAGGGATCTGCTAGATGGATTAATCACATTCAACTCTTCTTCAAAAGAGTCCGTATATAGTTAATAGTTTGTTTTTTTACTCTACGTACAGTAAATATATGTTAAGATGAACCAGCAGAACGGCCTTGATCTGATTTGTGTAAAACTGCCAAATAGGCTTTTTAATCTTCATTCAACAAGTATTTTAGGCATTGGTTTTACATTTGGAGATTGGTTTTACATCTCCTCTGGAGGAGTTTAAGTATCTCTGAGTTTTGGTCACAAGTGAGGGAAGAATGAAGCGTGAGATTGACAGATCAGTGCAGTTACTGCAGTATTGCATATTCTGTAGTGGTTCATTGAGGTGAAGAGGAAGCTGAGCTGAAAGACAAAACTCTGTTTACTGGTTGGTCTGCGTTCATATCCTCACTTATGGTCAGGAACTTTGGGCAGTGACTGAAAAAAGGAGATTGTGGATACAGGTAATCAAAATTAGTTTTCTCTGCAGGGTAGCTGGACTCTTCCTTAGAGATAGGGTGAGAAGTTCAGTTATCCTGGAGGGACTCAGAGTAGAGCCGTTGCTCCTCCACATCCGGAGGAGCCAGTTAAGGTGGTTCAGGCATTTGGTAAGGATGCCCCCTGGTTGTCTCCCTAGGGAGGTGTTCCAGGATAGTCCAACTGGAAGAAGACCCTGGGAAACCCAGGACACACTGGAGAGACTATGTTTCTCGGCTGGCCTGGGAGCACCTTGGAATCCTCCTGGAAGAAGAAGTGGATGTGGAAAAAGATGTCTGGGCTTTTCTGATCAAGCTGCTGCCCCTGTGACCTGACTGTGGAACAAGCGCAGACAATGGATGGATGAATGGTTTTACATTTATTCAACAAGGGGAAACAAAATCAATAAATCTAAATTTAATAAACTAATTAAAGGTCTAGAATTCCTTGAAGAAACACACATCGCCCACTGCCTTTATACCAATTTTTGGACTAAGATTTTTTTATGTTGAAAAATAAAAAGTTGTGGTTATTTTGGTTAAATATTAAAAATAATTTTATGTATGATTTTATTCAATATTGTGCAATTAATCAACCTTTGAGTATGTGTTGTGAATGACTCTCAGCTATTACTGCATCAAATTTTAGTTCTGTAAAACTGAGAGAGAGCAATTTTTGTGTTTTCAAGATGGCTGTGGCAACCAAAATTTTTTGTTGGATCGTTGAAAGTCGCTCATCCCTTCTCAAGTACCCTTGGAAAACCCCAGCCTGGGAATCTTGGCTGCCTCAAGATTCTCAGTATACAGCGAGATCCTCAGCTCAACCAACTGCCACCATTACCCACTTGAACATCAGATCTTCACTGCTTTGTCTGTCTTCCTTTGGGTCTGAAAAGAAATACATCACTATGAGACCAAAACATTTTTTACCATCTCTCTCAAAACTACTTACCTGGATCCACCAACCCTGTTCCTTCTCTGCAGATTACCCAGTTTCCTGTTTACCCCTTCACAACAAAGCTGCTTCTACTATTTATCAATCTTTGTGATTCCTCTCAACTGCCCAGAACTAAAAATGATAGCTATCATATGTGATAGGTTCATGACATAATTTACTAACACATCACACAAACAAAGATACACACGGGCAAAAACATGAACCCCTTTCACCTTCAGCGGTGGGTGATAATAAAAGCGGTATAAATGTCAACTCTGCTTCACATTTTCCCCATCTTGTATAACAGTTGCAAAAGAAGGATAATAAACACAGCTGGGTCTCATTTAATGACCTTATAATTTCAGGTTTGATTATATTTTTTTTTTCTTTAGAGAAATAAAGATAAGAGACTTTAAAGTCTGAAGTCTAACAGCTTTCTGAGGCAGCTTTGATGATAGAAAAGTTTTGATTGGGTTTGGATGAAAAAGGAGCTTTGATTTACACAGCACAGGGCCATGGTTGAATGACATGTTTATCTTCAAACACATAATTTGAAATGTTTTTCTTGTTTATGCTAAAAGTGAGAAGCATTTAAACACACGAGACAAAAGATGAATATACATTTTTAGCATTTATGAAACTAAAGTACAAGGAGAAAGCTATGTTAGCTCAGCATGTGTTGGACTTGAACACAAGTTATTGAAGAAGGGGCATGTTCTTTCACTTCTGCTGCTAAAATCCACTGCGTTTAATTAAACAGCACTTTTAAAGCAGCTTAGTGATTTTAAAAGTTAGAAAGCCACAGCTTGAAACTTTATTTTATCAGGCACAAGAATAACAAGAAGTTGACACGGATGGATGAACTTTCCATATGAAGAAAATGTTCACGTTTGTAACTTTTGTTATTCAGCAAATGAGATTAACTGAGCTGTTTTTATTTCTTTTATGCCCTGATTCAATTATACTCTTTACATTTCTTTACAGACAGTCCAATCTGAGAATCACACCTGAAAGAAAGACACACCATTTCCCAATATATTTAGAGACAGAAGAGTTCATTCAAGAAGTGTTTTTTTTTGTTTTTGAAGTTTGTTAACTGAGTGAACTAACCCTTACTGCTGCATGTGACAGCCATTCAAACAGCAGATAGCTCCAACCAGTCATGTTTCCTGTCGCATGGCTCTAATTATTTTATCTATTTAGCTGATCCCGTCAAGCAGTGAGATGACCAACCTGTTATATCTGATGACCACTCAGATCTTTACTCTTATCTGTTGGCACTGAGGCTGGTCTGTTAGGTCCTGATGCCATTTTGGTTTACACAACAATTTACAGCTGCAGGTTGGCGTTTGATCCATCCATCCATCCATCTCTTCCCTGCTGAAGTTTTAATTCTTGTATAAAGTACTATTGGTTTGTACTACACTTCTTGGATTTGTAGTGCTCCCGTGTGGATGCATTTTGTCATCACACCCTGTCCCACCAGCAGCTCACAGCCACATTGTGCTGGTGTAGAGTCTTAGTCATCTAGGACATGGCCGATCCACAAAGTAGTTTAAAGTTTATACATTTTGGAATGGAGAAAGCTCCTCGCATGGGAAGCAAAGTCAGTGCTGCCTCAGCCACACCTTTCAGCACTTGCCCTGGAGTGAAGAGGGTTAGTGGAAAAAAACACAACAAACCCATGAATCCTGACAGAACCAGTGGACAGATTTTAATAAAACACTTAGGAAGTGACGATTGGCTGTACATCTTATTCTAGCCAGGTTTGTAAAACTGCGCATCCCACTTCCATTTTTATAATATAATCTACTGGACAGGGTTTCTCTAATGTTAGGTTAGTTAAAAGTAGACTTTTTGAGAACCTTTAAAGATTATTCCGATTCAAATTTAAGACCTACGTAAATTTAAAAAAAAAACGGGTCAATGTAAAGTTTCTTTTAAAAGACACATTTTTTCGACTTTCACGCTAATTCAGTTCAAATCATTCAAATAAAAAAGCTACAAAAAATAGTTTTAGAAGCAGGGCAACTGATTTTTTTTTTGCAAAGAAGGTTGAACGTCTGTAAATATTTCCCTCTGACAGGGCTGTTGCATGATGGGAATTTTAGTTTTGTTGCAGTGTAATAACATCTGACCTTCTCAGACAGAACTACAACACAGAACAAATGAATTATGACAGCATAAAAAAAAGCTGATAAAAGAAGCAATGAATGAATAAACACACAAACTTAAGACATAACTTAATGTATTTTAAAACCTATAATTGGAAACTCAGGACATATTTATGACTTTTTAAGACCTAAAATTGAGATGATTTAATTTAAAACTTTTTATGAACCTGCAAAAATCCTGCTGAAGTCAATTTATAAGTGAAGAATGGCAAAATTTAACCAATTGCAAGTCATTCCTTTTTATTTAGACATGAAGATATTTTCTGTCAATCATGTCACAATATCCAGGGTTGGGGAGTAATTAATTACAAGTAAGGTGTTATGTAATTTAATAACAAAAAGTGCATAACTATATTCATTACAACTAGTAAAGTTACAGTTACTTGTGAAAACATAATTCCAGTTTTTGTTACATTTTTTTGTGTGTATGAAAAGCTAGGCTATATGCTTAATAATAAACTTTAACTAGAAAGTTCCTGGAGAAACTTTGATGGGGCCTGCCACGGTGTGCGTCCGTGCTGAACCAAGATGGCTCCAAGAGCTGATCAGTTGCAGACAGGAATCATAAAGGGCTGGTCCTATACACGAGAGGAGTCCACCTCT
>NC_051450.1:5493514-5494898 GCF_001649575.2 Kryptolebias marmoratus | reverse complement strand
TAGTAGCCCTCATGCCGAGACCGAGCCGGTCGTTCTGATATAAAACTTGTGGGGGTTCTTTGCCTGGTTCGGGCTGCATTAAGGGTAACGGAAGAATAATAAATAAAGAGACACCTTATTCGGTGTAGAGTAAGAGGTGCCTGCATGCATTGCATGAGGCAGTGCTTTGCAAGGCATTGTACTCTCATTGTACTCTCTATGCACTGCTGGCAGGCCCCAATAATAAAGAGACACTTTTTCTTGAGGTGTAGAGTAAGAGGTGCCTGCATGCATTGCATGAGGCAGTACAATGCCTTGCAATGCCTTACAATGCCTTGCGAAGCAAGGCATTGTACTGTCGTGGAAAGTTAAATGACAAAGGTTTTATTCAAATTTAAACCAAGAATGAATTCACAATAAATAAAGTTGCTGAACTCTGACCTTTGATGGCTGTTGTTATTATTGTCATTGCTATGTCACAGGGTTGTTCAGATCTGTCATTAAAATGTTTTTTTAGCAATTGGATTGTATTAACAGATTAATGTGGATTAAAAAAGTTATCCTTCAGCCTACCTTTGGAGGTTGGATAAACTACTTTTCTCCACATACATTTGTCAGTCTGTACACAATCCATCCTGTAGGACCTCCTACTGAGCTGGGGTGACCCCACATAAGCAGCAGAGTGAACATGTCAAGGAAAAAAAGGGTTTGCTCAGCTGTTAAATAATTAAAGACAATTAAACATCAATCCTTGGGAATATTCTGAAGTTATGACTTTTTTGTTTGTTTGTATGTTTGCTTTTTTTAAGCTACAAAAAAATGAATAAACTGCTTATTAAAATCCTTCTCAACTCAATAAATGAGATTTTACTCATCAAAGAGGATTACAAGACATTGTATGGGTGAGTTTCTCTTTGGTTTAATGGTTGTTTGTGATTGGTTTTGAACTTGCTGTGGTCACTGTGTGCTGTAATGTGCTGTGTCAAAATAGTCTGAGCAGCGTTATGTCATGTTAGATCCCCTAATTAAACCCAGAGCTGATGTTAAATTCACAGCAAAGCTTTGTTAAAACAGCTGATGACTGTCAGCACTCCGTGGATTTTTTACAGGTTAAAAGCTCCAGTCTTCATTCTGACACAGAGACACCAATATCTGACATGGGCCTTTGTTTAACTTATATTTTGTTTGTTAGGTAATTTAGCTCATTAAGAGATAACTATAAAGACTTGACTTAAATGGCTCTGAACCATATTAATGTCAAAATAAAATTAAAGCTGCGAGCAGCGTTGGACGGCCCTCGCAGCTCAGCGCCGCTTCGGCCTATGGCGACCGCGGGAACTCTGGCGACCGCCCTCTACGCTCTCGCGCACTTCCCGCGCATTTCCCGTGCGCTTCCCGTGCCCTC
>NC_051450.1:5485738-5493414 GCF_001649575.2 Kryptolebias marmoratus | reverse complement strand
AGGCCTTCGCAGCGCTGTCGCTGCTCGGGCCTAAATATAGCTCAGATGTTTGAATGTATTGTTATTTTTACAGAAGCGTCAGCAGACTTGCAGATGTCTGCTTGCAGTCAAATCCCCCAAAACAAATTTATAAGAAGTCTAAACCACCCCCATGTGTTTGAAGGATTTTAAAAGGTTAAAAGATTAAAGTTAGAGCTGAGTATTGCTGTAAGGTTATTTGAAAATAGTTAACATCCACCCAGTTTCCTTTTTTGCTTTTCCTTGCAGGATCGTGGGGAGCTGGTGCCAGCATCACTGGATGAGAGGCGGGGTACACCCTGGACAGGTCGTAAGTCCATCACAGGGACTAAATGGAGTAACTCATATTGTAACTAAATACATTTTCAAGGCACCCTTACCAACACTACAGCCACTAGGATGTTTCTATGAGCTTATCATGAGCTGCAGAATGATTCTCCAGAAATGGGAGGTTTCTGTCAGGTTGACTGGAGATTGCAGTGAACCCAGTGCACAGACTCATTGTAATTCCAGGAATAAAATAATTTCTTTTAAAATTATAAGAAACAAAATCAAAAAGCTGGCAAGATAGCAAAAAACAAAAGTACAAAGCATAAACTAAATCCAAAACTATAGCAGACATGAGGGGAACCAGACAGCGAGTGAAAACGATAACGGACCAATGAGAAAATGAAGGAGATGACCAGGTTTTAAAGGCAGAGGGTAATTATGGGAAGTGGGCACAGGGGAGTTACTAACACAACTCATTACAGGTGGAGTTGGGTGTGGCAAGTAAACAAGTGACTGACTGAGGATAATTAAATGATAGTTTCAGTAAAACAGAAATAAAGGGTATAATAAAACAAAAAATGAAAGACAGGTGGGAAAAGTTATGGGTAGAAGAAAGGAAAATACAGTGGTTTTATAAAATACAAGGGAACATTGGAGATATGAGAAGAACAGAAAGGAACAGGAGAGAAGAGACAATTATTTCAAGACTTAGTGTCAGGTTTCTATGATGTCGAAGAGAAACAACAGCTTGGTGGTAGACAGACTACAGGAGGCAGATATCAGGTAAGTGTATTTATTTACAGTGGAAGTGAAACGGCCGGAATGGAAGTGGGATCGGAAACACGGAAGAAGAAATGGTAAGTAAAATAGATTGCTCTCAGTCACTGGTTTTATCTGAGAGATATGGAATGATGAATGGATCCTCAGGGATGGTGGTAGATGGAGTCTCACTGCGGTAGGATTGACGAGTCTCTCAATAGTATATGGGCCAATAAATCTAGGTGCCAACTTTCTCGGTGTGTCCTTTAAATTAATGTCTCTGGTGGACAACCAAACCTTCTGCCCCACCTGATACTTAGACCCCACTGACCGATGTCTATCTGAAAACCTCTTGTTTTGTGCAGCAGTTCTCAACAAAGCGGCTTCGGTTTCTCTCCAGATTTTATGGCAACGTTGAATATGGGCCTGAACAGACGGAACCAGAATCTCAGTCTCCTGATGGGGAAAAAGAGGTGGGTTATAACCTAACGAGGCCTCAAAAGGAGAATAACCTGTGGCCGAGGACGTGTGACCATTGTGGGCGTATTCAACCCATGGCAACTGCTTACACCATGAAGAATGGTTATGATTTATTACACACCGGAGGGCAGCTTCCAACTCCTGGTTGCACCTTTCTGTTTAGCCGTTGGTCTGAGGATGATAACCTGAGGAAAGACTAACCTGAGCTCCCAGAGCGTTACAAAAAGCCTTCCAAACATGGGAGATGAACTGTGGTCCACGGTCTGAAACAATGTCAAGCGGTATGCCATGAAGTCTGAAAACGTGAGTAACTAGGAGCTGTGCTGTTTCAAAGGCTGACGGAAGCTTGACTAGCGGGATGAAGTGAGCTGCTTTGGAGAACCGGTCTATGATATTTAATATAACGGTGTTACCTTCAGAAGGTGGAAGTCCGGTAATGAAATCTAGGGCAATATGTGACCAGGGTCTAGCAGGAGTGGGTAATGGTTGGAGAAGACCAGCAGGAGGTTGGTGTTGGGTTTTATTTCTGGCACAAACAGAACAGGCTGAGACATACTCCTTCACATCTGGAACCATTGTTGGCCACCAAAAATATCTTTTTGCGAACGACAACATCTGAGAAACGCCGGGATGGCAGGTGAATCTGTGGTTATGTATCCAGTCCAATACCTTACTGATGACGGTTCTAGGCACAAACTTCCTTCCTGGAGGACCAGTCCTTGGATCTGGTTCTGCCTGCTGGGCCAAAGCAATGGTGTTTTCTATGTTCCAGGTAACCGATCCCACAAAGCAGGTAGGAGCGAGCATGTTGACGTCCGTCTTGGGTGTGTCGGAATCGGAGAACTGACGTGACAGGGCGTCGGGCTTGACATTCTTGGAGCCAGGTCTGTAAGTAATCACAAAATGAAAGAGCGAAAAATAACGACCATCTTGCTTGTCGTGGGGTAAGTCTCTTAGCATTTTGCAAATATGTGAGATTTTTATGGTCTGTCCATATAACAAATGGAACCTCCCCCCCCTCAAGCCAATGCCGCCATTCCTCCAATGCCAATTTTATGGCTAACAACTCTCGGTTGCCCACATCGTAATTCCTTTCAGATGCAGACAACCTCCGGGAGTAGAACGCGCAGGGATGGATCTTATTATCCTCAGAGGAACGTTGAGACAGCACCACCCCGACTTCAGAATCCGAAGCATCCACCTCGACAATAAATTGTCTCTCAGGATCGGGATGACAAAGAACTGGGGCAGAAGAAAACAGAGATTTGAGTCTGTTGAATGCTGAATCGGCCTCAGGAGTCCAAATAAACAAATGGAGGGTGGAGGTGAGTTGTGTTAATGGGGCTGCTACTCTGCTATAGTCTTTTATGAATCAAAATGTCGTCCAGATAAAAATAAAGTTGTTCAAGAAATCAAGGAGAACGTCATTAACTAACGCCTGGAAGACGGCCGGGGCATTGGTCAGCCCAAAAGGCATGACCAAGTACTTGAAATGCCCTAAATGGGTCTTGAACGCCGTCTTCCATTCGTCCCCCTCCCTTATTCTCATTAGATGTATGCGTTTCTAAGATCTAGTTTAGAAAATACAGTAGCCGAATGCAACCTCTCATGGACCGAATCGAGTAAAGGGAGTGGGTATTTGTTCTTTACTGTAATGGCATTCAGGCCTCGAAAATCAATGCACGGACGCAACGTTTTATCTTTCTTTGTCACTAAAAAAAAAAAAAATCCTGCCCCAAGAGGAGAAGTTGACGGACGAATGATGCCGGAAGCTAGAGAATCCTCGATATATTTTCTCATGCTCTCTCTTTCAGGACCAGACAGATGATAAAGACGGCTAGATGGTAGCAGCGAACCTGGTAGCAAATCAATTGCGCAATCATATGGTCTGTGTGGGGGAAGAGAGAGAGCTCTCTGCTTACTAAATACCGGAGCGAGGTCGTGATAACACTCCGGTACTGTAGACAGATCAGTCTCCTCAACCACTTCACTAGCTCCTTTCTCAAGGGGAACACCAGCAGACCTTAAACAATGCTGTAAGCAGAACTTGCTCCAAGATTCAACACGTCTAAGATCCCAATTCAAAACTGGATTGTGAGTCTGCAGCCACGGGAAACCAAACTGAGGAGATGACGCAGAAAACACAAAAAAAACTCCTTTTTCGTGGTGATTACCGGAAACCTGAACCTCGAGATCAACAACTTTATGAGAGATTTGCGAAATGGTTTGGCCGGACAACCCAGTAATAGAACGTGGGGATTCTAATGGTTGTGTTCTTAAATTGAGTTGGTTAACAATGTTTTGAGAGATTAAATTAAGTTCAGACACCGAATCAATCAAAGCGGAAATAGGTAACGAGGATTGCTCAAAGACAATACTGGCAGGCAGAGATAAAAGTGCAGTAGGAGAGAAACCTTCAGAACCCGACAAAACCCCCTGATCCATTGCCGGGCTGTCCAGTTTCCCCGAAACGGACATTTTGCAACGAAGTGGCCCTGATTACCACAGTAAATGCATGCATTGGCCCGAAAACGTCTCTGGCATTCCTCCGGCGAAAGCCGAGTCCGTCCGACCTGCATTGGTTCTGACTCTCCAGACAAAAAGCTAGAATTAATCGAAGGGCTGGAATGAATTTCTGACCGAGGTCGAGTTATATCACTCAAGGCTTTCTGGGTAACGGAGTCCCGCTCACGACAACGTTCACGAAGCCGATTATCTATGCAAATAGCTAAAGAAATTAATCCATCCAAACTCCCTGGTTCATCCCGAGAGGCCAATTCGTTCTTAATAGTTTCAGACAAAGAATTAATAAACACTGCCTTTAAAGCCAAATCCTCCCACCCTGCTTCAACCGCTGTAATTCTGAAATCGATAGAAAAATCCGCCACTGACCTGCGTCCCTGCCGGAGGGTGAGTAATCGTTTAGCCGCTTCTTCGTGTTGGAACGGGTGGTCAAAAACTTGCCAAAACTCTTGAATGAAGTGCTGAGACAACAGAGGGATGTGAATTTAGGAAGGCTTGTGCCCATCGTAGCGCCCTTCCTTTTAGAACGGAGACTATGTAGATGATCTTGGAAGCGTGGGAAACAAACAAAGACGGCGAACGAGCGAACGCTAAATTGCATTGTAGCAGAAATCCGCCGCAACGGTCAGTGTCACCATCAAAACATTCCGCCGGTTTGAGTTCCGGTTCCCGGACCGGAAGCTGAAGAGGCGGACGAGGAGCGGTAACAGCGGGTGAAACGGGGCATTGTGGGAATTAGAGTCCCTAACCGATTATCTAAATCAACTAAACGGTGTGAAACCTGGTCTAACGTGGAACATGCGTCCTGTTGGACTTGAAATAACTGACCGATGAGAGTTTCGTACTGATCCAACCTTTATTCGTGATGGACTAACATGTCTGCCGCCTGTCCACCACCAGAGCTGTTCTTCGACTCCTGTTTTGGCTGGAGCATTCTGTCAGGTTTCTATGATGTCGAAGAGAAACAACAGCTTGGTGGTAGACAGACTACAGGAGGCAGATACTGCCGGAACGGAAGTGGGATCTGAAACACGGAAGAAGAAATGGTAAGTAAAATAAGATGGATCGAAAACGAGCGGAAACAAAACAACTGATTGAAGGCTTACTAATTGTCAGGCGAGGTTCTGCATTGGTTGTAGGATCTGTGGTTATTTCCCAAGAGAAAGTTTTCTGACACTTGTGTCCAGACGAAAACCACAGGCAGTTTGAGATCTCCAGAGTTGAGTGTTGAGAAGGAAAACAAGAGGACATCAGCGAGCAAGTCAAGGCTGGGTTGTTGCAGATGGAACCGGAACCAGACTGCAACCTCAGGCAGACAGGATCACACTAAAAGATGAATACAAAAAACAGGTAAGTAACTCCTTAGTTGACAGACCGATTACTGAGCTGGCTCGAAGACTTTACCACAAGGTAAGCAATGCTCCAGCGCTGATCTGGTTCCCACCACAGCCTTAAATACACCAGCTCGTCTGATGCCTCATTTCCTTCAGGTGTGCAGAGCAGAAAACTAACTCCACCAGCAGGAGGAGCCAAACACGCCCACCAGGAAGTGCAAAAAAACTACAGATCACCACACTTAGAATTGGACACACTAGACTGAATAACACTTTGTTTGATAGGAAAACATCAAATGGGGAAATGTGATTGTGGGGAAGATGAATCAATAGAACATGTTATTATGCATTGTAGGAAGTACCGGATTCTGAGAAACAAATTAATTAAGAACCTCAGTGACATGAAAATGAAATTGGATATTGTAGAGTTATTGCAGAAAGATTCAGGAAGCAGAGGATATCAGGCTTTACTTGATTTTTTAAAACAGTGTAAGTTGTATAATAGGATATAGTTTTTTTTAAAAAAAAAGCTATATAGTCCATACTCCTTACCGGTTGGTGGCGGTAATGCACACCTCAAGTTTCTTGCCAACCGCCAATAAAATACACAAGAAGAAGAAGAAGAAGAAGAAGAAGAAGAAAAATTGAATGATGACAGGAACACAAGAAGCAGAAACTATACAAAGACAAAACATGAAAACAATAAACCCAATACAAAAGAAACTTAAAGAACAACCCAAACAAAGCCCAAATCCTGACAGTTTCTGGGCCTCTAGCAACAGTTCCAGCCTGGCTGTCGTGGAAGAAACACCATCAGCAGCATGAGAGGATACAGGTGAAGGGGTTTTCTATGCAGAACCTCAACCACATCCACCCTGTCCTCCTCGTCCAGCAGGCCTAACCATGATGAGAACAAGGGCTTTTTGTTCGTGCCCGAAATGTGAATGAAGGACAGCTGAGAGTGGTGCAGTATTTATTGACGTGGGCAGAGTGAGGATTAGTTTATGCAGTTCTGTGGTCAAAGTGTGGTGCACTCCTATTGGTTGTAGTGAAAGGGGAGGCAAGATGCAATGCACATAATAGCCATGTTGCCAAGAGCATTGCAATAAAATACTTGGAACACTTGGAGCCAGCGGAGTGTGGGTGTGATGGGGTCCCTACTTGTTTCAGTTCGAGGTTTGCAGACATTTGTTTGGTAATCAGTCAATCAATAAACCTGATTAGCAGCACCCGACTAATACTTTTAATTTTAATTCATAAGAACAAGACAAGTAAAGCATTCCTCCTTAGGTTTTCACACAGTGCTTATGTATTTTGCCATAGTTTTCGTTCATGCTCACACAACATTGAGATATACATTCAAAGCTCCTGACAGTCCACTGAAACAGTCCATTGGAGCCAGATTCAAACTGGAACCAACTTATTTTGTGGTTCACTTGGTTCCATTACTGTACACCGAAATAAGCCTGAAATAATGCTGACATGCATTCCACTCTTTTGCAGGAAAGACAACTTTAGGGCAGATTATATTTTTTTAGAAGTGTTTTAATTGCTGGTTGTAATCATGAGTGAAATACACCTTGATGAGCACTGGAATAACTGCTTTACTAAACTACTTAACTCTTTAAATATGTGAGAATATGTGACACAGTCTTCTCTATGATCACTGACAGAACTCAGCTTTATGTTATGTCGTCATTTCTCTCCGTCATCATGAGAGGATAGTCTGCAAAAACATTTTCTGTAACTTTCTGGCGGCCTCTGAGTAATTGAAACTTTTAACCATCAAAAGCATTTATCCAAAGTATAGGAGTAAAATAACCAGCATTCAGAGATTATAGGAAAAGCACAAAGCATGTCAGTATGAGGAAATCTATCCATTCATTAAAACAAGCTGCCCGGGCTGTTGCCTGGTAACAACCAAAAGTAAAACTGTATCAAAGAAGGCTAAACTATGAAGACTCATTGATATTGGTTTCATTTCTTTGTATTTTTTTCTTCCATTTAATTCTAATCTTCAAACTCTCTTTTTGTTCAGGTCTTGTTTCAGCAGATTCACAACTGAAGGCTCATGAGATAATGTTTCTAATATTCTTTTTGAGTATAAGGAGTGTGAGACTGATTTTATAGAATCATTCTTCAGACAGAATATACAGGTGCTGGTCATAAAATTAGAATATCATGAAAAAGTAGATTGATTTCAGTAATTCCATTTAAAAAGTGAAACTTGTATATTATATTCATACATTACATACAAACTCATATATTTCAAATGTTTATTTCGTTTAATTT
>NC_051450.1:5469874-5484681 GCF_001649575.2 Kryptolebias marmoratus | reverse complement strand
TCAAAATTAAACGAAATAAACATTTGAAATATATGAGTTTGTATGTAATGTATGAATATAATATACAAGTTTCACTTTTTAAATGGAATTACTGAAATCAATCTACTTTTTCATGATATTCTAATTTTATGACCAGCACCTGTATTCTTTGCCTGTTTATCCATTGCTTTATCAACAGGTTTGCAGAAGCAATGTGACAAGACCATTGGCAAGCAGCACAGACATTTTTCTGCATATAAGCTTGCTGTGATATTTATGAAATATGTATGAATAAATAAAACTATCACACACACACTGACGGACGGACGGATGGACAGACATACAGACAGACAGACAGATTCCTATGATAGTTCCGCTTGTTTCTCCTCTTCCACATTGGGTTTCTGCTGCTTGAGACATTCACTTAGCAGATCATCATTGGGGGCTTTCTTCCTGATGTACTCCAGGATCTTGGTTGTTTCATCCTGTATAGTGGCTCCAATGCTCACTAGTCCTCTGCCTCTGTCCTTTTTCTTAGTGTACAGTCTCAGGGTGCTGGACTTGGGGTGAAACCCCCTGTACATTGTGAGGAGCTTTTGTGTCTTGATGTCTGTGGCTTCTATCGCCTCCTTTGACCAGACTATTATAACAATATTAAAAGGCTGGCTAAAAGCTAAAATTATAAGATGACAAAAATAAAGCAACTTGTCAAGATCATGAATTTTTGTGTTTGTTGTTTGAGTTGTTTGTTTTGTTTTATTTCTTTTGGTATTGTGTTTATATTTACCCATGTATTCCATTTTCTTTTATTTTGAGAGTTATGCAGCCACTCCATCCAGAGGACACCTCTCCTTCACCTACCGCCTCTGAGGCTGACATCTATCACCAGATGTTCCTCTGACAACTTTAGTCCAAGAGGCTCAACCCATCTCCAGTTCCACCCTTCAAAAGTTCCCCGTCAAGCCTCTCTTCACCAAACCTGGTGCCCTCTGCCCAAGTCAACGCAGGTCTGTCTGTACGGTTCCTGGGCCATCCTCCTAAACTTCTTGTTTTTGGCTATGAGCCTCTATGCCCTGATTTTTCTTTTTTCTGTGTTTGCATTTGGGTCTTTAAAAATACAGCTTCCTGACAGAAGTATGCAGAAGCAGATTTTAAAGAGAACACTGGTTTTAAGGGAATTAAACAAATCTTCATTTATTTCTATGGTAACAATGTTTGTAAATAAGCTTAACTATTTTGGAAAAGATACAAAATACGATAGAAATAGCACCTGTCTGCTGAATTAGCTAAATATTTTGAAATATGAATGGCTAAAATAGTGCAGAGTGTGCAGTATTAGAATGCAAAACGCATGCAACAAATGAAAAAAAACCCAGAAAACTCTGTGAACCAGCTCCTCCTGTTTTCAGGAAATTTATCTCTCAATAAGGCCATTTGGACAAGAAGAAGCTCACAACAGGTCACTAATGTCAGAAATAAAAAATGTTCTATTTATATTTTTTGCTCTGAGGTCACAGTGTACTTTAGTTTCCTCACAAGGACAAAAAGAACCAAGACTAAGGAAGGACACAAACACGGATGGGCAACAGAACAATCTGTACTGTGTCATTGTCTGGATCTGTCCACTGCAGTGATTCACCTGTTGTCCTCAGCTGAATTCATCTCACATCTCCTCTGGAAGTACTTTACGAATTAACCTTTTTCTTTGTGTTGTTGAGGCTTTAAGGAGACGTGCCGATATTGATCTTATCATTTACAGCTTATTTAATGCAGCCGATTAAAGGCTCAGAAACTAGAAGTTTATTTCTTATTGCCCACTGTCGAAGGCAAAGGTGCAGCAATAATGTTTTTACTTGTCTATATGTGTGTGCATGTGTTTGTACGATTTGCAAAATATCACATCCACAACAAACTTTAATGAAATCTTTAGAAAGAAGAAAAAAGGAACTAGCTTCAGGAGAAACTATTGTATCATTTGATGTCACTTCTCTTTACACTTGCTTACCCACATCAGAAGCAGTGGAAACTGTCAGAAAATGACTCCTACAAGACAAGGACTTAAACAACAGGACCAATTTCACCCTAGACCAAATCTGTACCCTGTTGGAACTCTGTCTTTCCACCACTTATTTCAAGTATAATAACAGTTTTTACAGACAGAAGCATGCTTGTGCCATGGGATCTCCAGTGTCACCCATTGTGGCTAATCTCTACATGTCAGGGTTCGGGGTTGTGGTTACTTTCTCATTCAAGTTTTTCCACCAGAGGGCTACTCCTGGGACTTGCTGCTGGACTGGGTCATCAGCTGCAGGTGCAGTGTTCCTGCATCTGCATATCATCAGCATCGTTATCTGAGCTGCATAAGAGGAGCAGGACTCCAGTTACTCTTTGCCAGAGTGTTACTCATACATGGTACTTCCAGCCTCTCCTGAGCTCTTGAAAATTTCCTGTGTGTTCCTATTAATTTTGTATGTGATCCTTCAGGTGTCTCTCTACGAGTACTAACGTAAATTCTCCTGAGCCAGAAGTCATCTTACCGAAAGTCTTCCAGTCTGGAACCACTCTTCACCGCACGTCCTGCCTGCCCAGCAGCTGCAGTAGTCCTCTCGAGATTGCCCGGAAGGACCCGAAGCACCACCATAAATTCACGGCTACAATCCCAGATCTCACTTGCCTCTACCTGGTGGCAACCCGCACACTCACAAGTAAGCCTGTCACCAGCTGTATTTATTTCCTCTCTCCGTCCCGCCCTAATCTTGTGCCCAGCTTTTTTAGGGAACCCGTTTGTGCCGCTGAGGCAGTTCCTGATCTCCCCTTTGCCATACCCTGTTATTCCAATAAATTTATAAATCTTATTTCTCAGTCTCCTGAGAGTTTCTCTCTGCATGTGGGTCAAAAGCCTTAACAAAACCATGACACTACATGGAGGAAGTGGAACAGAGAGTCCTTAACTCTTTTGAGGGAACAACACTGAGCCATTGGTTCAGATATGTGGATGATACCTGGGTCAAAATCCAAGACAAGGAAATGGAGGTGTTCACCAGACACAACAACTATGTTGACAACAACATCAAGTTCACCAGAGAGGATGCTAATGACAACAAGCTGCCTGTTTTGGACTGTCTGGTTAACATGGAAAGAGAGGACAGCCTCAACATTGAGGTCTACAGGAAACCAACCCACACAGATCAGTACCTTCTGTTTGACTCTCACCACCCACTGGAACACAAACTTTCTGTCATCAGAACTCTACAGCATCGGGCCGAACACGTCCCCACAAAGACAGAAGGGAAGGAAAAGCAACAAAACGCATCAAAAAAGCTCTCCATACATGTGGATATCCTAACCAGGCTTTTGTCAGGTCAGGGAGGAAATCTGCAAAACATACCACTGAACAGAACAAGGAGAAGAGCAGACGGAAAAAACATTGTCATCCCTTATGTTGCTGGAGTATCTGAGAAACTCAGAAAGATTTCCTCCAAACACAACATCCTGGTACATGTCGAACCCCACAGGACTTTGAGACAGAGACTTGTCCATCCTACTTTACTCTCTCAAACAGTGGGTTTGATATTTATTGTTCCCATTTCAGTTCAACCTTTTCTCTCAAACCTGTTTGACTTGTACATTGTTTCATTTGTAAATAAATTTAATTTCCTGAAGAAACTCTTCACATTATTTTTCCTCGCAGAGGAGTCAGCTCTACTTTTCTTGGAAAACGCTTTCAGAGTCTGTTTTGTTCTGTTTTTTTTTTTTTGGTAAAGTTTAGTGATTTTGAATCTTGATCATAATAGCCTCCCATTTAAACTGAGATTACCCCCAAAATAAAACTTATTTATAGCATGAATAAAAACTGTAAACACATAAACATCTAAACAGACTTTATTCTGTTATGTATTTACTACAATAAACTATGATATGCTGCAACACTTTAGGTCTTAAAACGCTTAAACATTTGTGAAAACCAAGACGAAACAGTTCCGATCAGCAAATAGACTTTCAATGTCATTTGTCCCTTTTCTTGAACAAGAATTGATAAAGTTTACATGGGAACAAAAATTACTTTTTCAAATGTATTCTATGTACATTTTAGCTAAATTGAAACAAGGAAAGTTTTAGACAAAATAACAAAATTGGCAGTAAGACTTAATTTTGTCAGAATTTGGGGGTCTTGGGGGGTGTTTTTGTATTGAATTTGTTTCTTTAATTCTGTGATTTGGTTCCTGTGTTTAGATTTGGTGTCTTGTTCCCTGTAATCATTCGCCTTTCCTCTGCTCAGTACCTGTCAGCCTGCCTTAACCACCCACACCTGTTCCTCGTTCATAATCAGTCACCTGTGTCCACTTTCAAATCATCCTATGCCTTTAAAACTGGTTCATCTTCCTCACTTCCCTGTTGGTTCATTTTCACTCGTGCTGTCCGGTTTTTCCTCGTGTTCTTTGCAACCCTGGTTTTTGTTATTTAGTTTTAGTTGCTGCCTCATCAGCATTTTCTTAATAAATTAGTTTTAATTTTGAGTTCCTCCTTGTCTGCCTGCAATTTGGGTTCCAACCAACCACAAACCTGACAATTTTTTCAGTTTAAGCCCTGGGAGCTAAAGTATCCCTGTTATTTAAAAGTACCATATGTTGACAAAAAGGCCTCATATAGAATAAAGATCACAATCACGACTGAGCCTGAAATTAGTGGAGTTTTTTTAACATTTAAAGAGGTTTGTATAGTTTTTTTTTTTTATGCTTTTTGCCTCTTTTTTTTTTTTTTTTTTTTTGGACAGAAACACTGACTGGGGAACTGTTTATTACCAAAAAGCAGATCTTAGCAGGTAAATGAAATAAATGAACAAGATTTTAATAAGAACCTTTAATTTTATTAAAAAACATGTTAACTCTTTAAGTAGATATTATTATTCAAGAAATAACAGCACATGGTACAAATTTATATAATATTTGAAACATTTTTATTTTTGCTTCAGAACACTAAAAAAATACAGTTCATCAAGAAAACTTGTAAATGGTCAACACTCAGCCCAAACAAAAAGATCATCACTGATCTTAACCAATAAAGAAAATAGGCTGGTAGCCACAGGTGAGATCCAAGACAAATCATTACCGGTTCAAGTCCCTAGTCCAAGAGCAAAACGTCTGCTGATCTTGGACAATAAAGAAAGTGGGCTGTAACCACAGTTAAGTCAATAAAAGACTTTAAAAATCAAGGGTTCCCAGCCCAAATAAAAAAAAATTCTCAATGATTTTTCATCAGTAAAGAAAATGGGCTGGGAACCGCAGTTGAGATCAAGAATTTAATAAACTCAATGAAACAACAAAGTCAATAAGCTATCAAATGTTTCCAACCAGCCCAAAAGCCAAAGATCCTCTTGGATCTTAATTAATAAAGAAATTTGGGCTGGTTACCACAAATGAGTGCAATAAAATATTAACAATAAAAAACAATAACAAGTTTCCAACACAGCCCCAAAAAGATCTTTACTGATCTTCATCAAGAAAGAAAATGGGCTGGGTCTGAAAACGAAACTACATTAAACTCAAATAAATCAATGAAATTCTATTTACAATAAAGTTTTTTTTTTGTTTTTTTTTCAGTTCCCAGTGCAGTCGGAGGATAAAGGACTCTCAGTGGGCTGATGGAGGAGTCAAAAACACCAGGCTGGTGCTCAAACCCACCATCTGGTGTTACTGCCATGGTACAGGTTCCCCCAGGCTCCTCTAGTCCCGTCGCCCACAGATTGAAGTACAGACAGCTGCCTCTGTGGACTGTGGAGAAGAGAGCAGCTGTCTGGAGGAGGCTCGACTGGAAACATCCTCAGCTGCTGGTTATGTTTCAGATGTTCATTGTTGAACTCATCTGACTGAGTCCTGAGTGCGGACCCTAGCTCCTCTGGACTCTCAGTCATGGGTGGACTTTCTGTCTGCAGGCTGTCCGGCAACATCTCCAACTGCTGGTTTTGGTTCAGCAGCTCAGATGATTCCAATCCTTCAGCCTCCCGTGGGGGTCAACTACAATACTCCACGTTCCAGCGTCTTTGTGTCGGGCCTCCCGGGACATCCACCTCCAGGGTTTCTAGGCCCTCCTAGATATCTGCCTTGAGGATCTGTGGGGGATTTAGAATGCCTAGCTTTTGTGTCTTCACACTGTGTGAACACAACAGACCTTACAATTGTTTCAATGATTCAATGACTTCCTGGTGCACCACTTCCCTCTAGTTGTCTTTTCACCTTTCAGGTCCCGAACGTGAGGCCATCAGAAATTATATTGAGGATTCTCTGGTCTCTGGCATTATTTGGCCATCCACTTTCTTCTTTGTTGAAAAGAAAGACAAATCTCTCAGACCGTGCATCGATTTCAGAGGGCTTAATCAAATCACTGTCAAAAACAAATACCCTCTTCCGTTAATTGACTCAGTCCATGAACGATTACACTCTGCCACGATCTTCTCAAAACTAGATTTACACAATGCGTACCACCTAGTGCATATTAGAGAGGGAGATGAGTGGAAAACGGCCTTTAAGACACCTTTGGGGTACTTTGAGTATCTAGTTATGCCTTTTGGACTCACTAATGCCCCGGCCGTTTTCCAGGCGCTAATAAATCATGTTCTCAGGGACTTTTTGCACGACTTTGTTTTCGTTTATTTAGACAACATTTTGATTTTTTCACACAATCTGGAACAACACAAGGCTCATGTCTGTGCTGTCTTACAGAGACTTTATGAGAATCAGTTGTTTGTAAAGGCCGTGAAATGCGACTTCCATGTCTCTTCAGTCTCCTTTTTGGGTTTCATTTTTGAAAGAGGACAATACCGCACGGATTTGGAAAAGTGCGAGCAGTCACCGAAAAGATACAGATAAAAAAACTAATGAATAGATTTGGAAATCTTCAAGAAATGTTGGGGTTGTCACAAAAACAATGATTATATTTTGGTGGTGATCCAGATTATGATCCAGATCACACTACTGTTTAATCACGCTGTGGCCTTGGCAAAGTTTTGCTCTCTCTGAGTGCTTCTAGTTACTATTTTAATGCATCCCACAGGGAGCTAAAAGCAGCTGGAGAGATCACTATAGAGATTCCAATCAAAGCCTGTGCAGGTGGAGGCCGGCATCGAATAAACCCGGAGAGGGGACATGCACATCACTCTCACCTCCCCAGCTGGTAAGAGACATGCAGACATAAACACAAGAACGTGTGAGCAAAAGAACAATTCTCTAATGATCTGTCCCTTTGGGTTTGGCCTCAGGTACCACTACAGTACTTCTGGCAGAGCGAGAGAAGGACACTTCATCCGACGGCTTCAAGAACTGGGACTTTATGTTGGTTCAAACATGGTGGGAAGATTCTGCTGGCATCTGGACCTGAAAGATTACAGATACTGTACACTCTGTAGGTTAGACAAATAAAAATGTCATGTTTTCTTGTGACAAAAAACAATAATTAAGGAATTCCCAAAGTAAACAACTACTGTAAGTGTATAAAAATAGATGATTCTCTTTGCCTTGAGAATAAACTAGTCCTGTTCCTTTTGACAGTCTAAAGGAAGCGGATCATTAACATTAACGTTTGGAGCTACCCCTAATTTAAAAGGACATCACACTTAATAGGCTACACAAAAAAAGACCTTCGTGAATTTTACAAATATTGAGCAAAAATCTGGTGGAGTTGCAGCTGACAGTCATTCACAAGACATACTCTGGACATTATTTCCAAGATTTGACCAAAACAGTTATTACTTCGTCATTTCTCTACACAAGAGGAGCAATATGCATTCAAAGAATGCTAGGCCATTTATTTATTAGGTTTTTAAAACCACAATATGAAATTTTAGTTTGTGCAAATGCAAGAACAATGTTTTGTTGAAAAAATTGATCTTTACAGAAATAAAACAAATGTTTTGATGTTAAAATTAGTGTTTTGTGTCTCTTTGTTGTCTTGAATTAGACGTTCCAGGGCTGGTGTGTCACAGACAAAATCTGAACTCTTAAAAATAAAAAATTAAAGCAATTATTCTGATTTTCAGCACCAAAGTGAAACTTATTTTTGTCTGAGTAGATGAGACTGTTTCGGAAGCTCACTAATTCTGCGTCCTTGTGAGTGTAAACTACCTCTGGTGATAATTGCTGTTGACTCATTAAGGTAGAGAGGAGAGTTTTTGGGTATTCTGAGCAATCAAACCAGAGAATTGGTATTCATGAACTCGTCCTTGTATTTTCAATGTTTTATTTTTGTTTTTAATTGTAAAACTTTTATGAGTCTGGTTTGACTCAGATGGAGCGTGATCGGATTATTATTTGATAACATGTAACAAAAAATGGATGGACTCAGCTCCAACAACAGCAACAAGTCTTTGTTTGTGTGTTTTATTATTATTATTATTGTCCTTTTTGTCTCTTTATGATGAGTGCTATAGAAGCTGTCCTACATGTGTCAGAGAATCTGGTGGTCTATCTTTAAAACCCATTGCTGAACTGCAAGAGCTTTCTTTGAAGTTGGGTCATTGCCTGGTGTTAGATATGTCCTAAAGTAAAGGTAAGTACTAAAGAGAAATAGAGGAAAACCTATTGCTCAGCCGCCTTTATTAGCTGTGTCAAGGCCTTCCATATTGTGAGCAGTTTACTGATGGCTGCCGCATGCTTACATGTCAAGATAGCTTCACACCCACAGAATCACTTGCTTAAACCAGTTAAAGCCAGTTTTTGGCGACACATAGTAAGATTACTGATATCACGATAAGGATGCGCTCCGGCCCTCTGTGTCAGGGGGAGCCAAGGATCTTTATGAGTTGATGATTCTTTTGATGGGGGCTTTTTTCTGCTCCATCCATAAGATGTTGTAGACAGTCCCAGCACTGGCCTTGTACTAATTCTCTGCCTTATTAGAAAAAATGGTTAAACTCTAGTTCTTTTGTAGCGTCATCCTTAAAGGGTGAATTTTTTGAGTTCTCCATCCTCTGGGATAAAAGGACCGGAAGTGAGCTGAAGGTGGTGTGTCAGCAAAACTCGTGTGATTCATTGTAAAAGTATGAAATTTCTCACAAAAATCTGCAACTTGTGCTCTGCGATATGCTGGATGAATTGTAAGTGGAACAAAACTAACTTTTCATTCCATCATTTCTGAATGTTGCAGGTTTCGAAAGTTCTTCCAAAATATCTGTTAGCTCCATAATACAGATATTTAGACCTCCATTATGAGTTATACTTTGGGAACCGATGTCCTGTAAAGGTTTGTTTGTTCCACTGATGATACGTACAGTTTATTACTGAACATGGGGTAACCAGGTCATTGATTTTAATGGGAAAGTTTGCTCTTTGAACAGGAATCAGACAAGGTGATGAACTACAAACAAAGCGATCGTTGTCCAGCGCTGCAGGTAAATTGATGTTAGATGGTCTCTATAGACAGCAGCCAAACTTTTGACTTGGTGTTTATCTGCAGATACCATTTTCCTAGTTCAGAACCTTGAACCCTTCCAGCCCACAGCGTTTGTTGCTCTTTCAGCTTTCTGGAGTACAGCTTGTGTGCACAAATAAAAACTTAATTTTCAGATTTTCACATTTTGATTTATCTTATCTTTGTTTTATTTTCCTCTTTAAATGTGTGTTTTGTTTCCTGGTAATGCCATCTTGAATTTGGCTGACTCCAGTAGTTAAGCGGTGTTATATGTACAACCAATGATTACTTTGTGGAACTGACAGCAAAATCCATCCCAGCAGATTGTAACATGTGAATTTCTTTGTTGGTCAAAATAAACAAAGCATAACAGGTTAAATGAGTCCGACCAAATTTAGGAAAGATGTCGATACGGCAAACAGAGCAGAGTCCGTGTTTGCACAGATAACTCACACGCACTTTGGTCAGTATTTGATGATAAAGTCTGGTTCCCTTCAGACCCATCCAGTTTTAATGTTTCTGTTCGAGGTCTGAATGTAAATCTGCTCTGATGTTTCATCTGAGCTCTGTCTGTGGGGAGACAACAGTAAGGTGTGTTTACCACCAGCACCTGACCCAGGTTATCAGAGAGTTCTTCTGAAACCAAATAATCTGAGTTACCTTGTATGGATCAGGAGGAACAGCAGCTTCACTGTGGAGCTATCAGCATTAGTGGGCTTCACCTAACAGTGTGAACACTGAGTCAACATTTAAACTAGTCTTTTCCTGTTTGGACTTTCTTTTGTATGTTTGTTGGTCTAAGTACTTCTACATACTTTGTGCTATTTTCACCATTCATATATCAAAACATTCAGCTCATTCAGGAAGTGCTATGACTTTTCAAAACATTTACTTTCAAAGTACAATTTTTTAACTTTAGAAATACATTGAGACCTCTGCAATTCCCTCTAAAACATTGCTCTATTTCAAATCTGTTCTATTTAGCTATTGTTCTGCTGGTTTTAGCTTTCAGCTACTGTTTTTCTAATTGTAACTTTTTGCTATGGTTTTGCTTATTTCAACTTAAAGCTTATGTTCTGCTGATATTAACACTAAGCTCCTGTTTTGATCATTTTAACTTTTAGCTTCAGCTTTGCTAATTTCAGCCTTTTGCTATTATTTTGTTAATTTTAACTTTTTTGCTGTTGTTGTGGTTTTAAACTTTTAGATACCGTTTTAATTGTTTTAGCATTTTTTTATTGTTCTGCTGGTTTAAGTTTATGTTATTGTTCTTCTGAGTTTAGCTTTTAGCTATTATCTTGCAATATAATATAGTTTCTAAGAATGGTTTTGCTCATTTTAGCTACTGTCTTGTTTAATTTATCCTTCAGATACTATTTTGCTATATATGAGTCATTTCTTTATTTGTGAAAAAATTTAGTTCTTATTGTTATCAAATCGACCTGCTATTTTATTTTGCTAAAGCCCTAATTTGAATGACTTGTATTGTGTGATACATTTGCCAAAGAGCACTTTCTGTTTCTGTTCTCACCAGCTTGCCCCAGAGGTTTTCAAAAATGTTCCTTTTCTGGTGAATTTGATAGAAAGATCCTGCTGAGTGGCTGAATTAATGTATTAATAAAGCAGCTAACAGGCTAACGGGCTACTGGCAAGATCAGTCTGGCATATTTCACTCCTTTTATTAGTTTTTTATTTATATTTTTACAATATGAAGACAAGAAAACTGCCTTTCCTTTCATTATTATTAAAATCAATAAATTTCATTTCCATGTTATTTTTTGTCAAAGCTACAAAAATCTTCTGCAGAGGGACCAAAAAGCTCACATGGCCCCAGAGCCACAGGTTGCAGACCCCAGGTTTAGGTGTTTAGTGGGCAGATCTCGTCATATAAAGTTGATCATGCTCCATAAGAAGCATGTTTCAATCTGGATTCTGAAACGTGAACTGTTGCACGTTTTCAGGTGCCACCAGGTCCTGATAGGAACGGTCTAATCTGCAGCCCGAGGACAGAACCGCGTCTTGGCCTCAGCTCTGGCCTTGGTTTTCACTCCACCACAGCTTCCAGTAGTAATCTGCAGGCTGCAGATGCAAGCTGTCTGCGTCACAGATCTGTAGGTTTCACAACAAAAACACACATCTGTTTGGCTCTGCACACAAATGCAGTAGCACAAAGACCAGTGGAGTCGCCTCTCTGAGGGCCAACTTCTCTTCCTCTTCTAATGTTTGAAGGTCAATATTAGCTGAAAAGCAAAACAGCAATGTGTGTGTTAATGTGTTTGTCTGTTAGCAACATATCTCACGAACCACTCGATGAACTTTAATGAAACTTTCAGAAAGTAATCATCAGCTGTACATCTACAACTGATTACCTTTTTGAGTCAACCCCATTTAAGATGGCCACAGACAACTGACCTTAGAAAACACAAAAATGGTTATAACTTAGATAGTTTTATAATATCGAACTAAAATTTGGTATAGTAGTAGCTTAGCATCATCCCCAACTCATACATTGAGCATAACACATTGTGTGACATGTTTGTTCAAAAACTTAGCATTTACTATTAGAGTCAGCATTTTTTGTCTGTTAGTAAAATATTCACTGTACTTCTACAACTGATTAACTTTTAGAGTCAGTCCAATTCAAGATGGTTGCCACAGCTAATCAACATTATCCAGCACAAAATAATTATAACTCTAAAACTCTGATTTGGTGGTAGCTGAGAGTCATCCTCCATGCGTACTCTGAGTGTGACATCTCACATTATTATTACACCTCCATTTCTTAACATAAGATGTCTCAGTCTAAAAGAGATGCATGAAAGGTGGCGGGTGATAAGCATTCCTTCAAAGAATGCAAGGCCTTTGTTTTAGTGTATTAATGGATTTATTGGAGTTTTAAACTGTGTTTTTCATGTTATTCTGCAGTCAGTTTTAGATTTTCTTTGCTAAGAGAGGTGGAAGCTGAGGCTTTTATAAGTTGACAGCTTGTAAAAAAACACTCTTTTATCTCAGTGTGAAAAGCTTATTTAACCTCAGAGTTTATCTACACAACACAGTATTCTGAGCAATGTCACATGTAATAAATTTAAATGAAAAAGCCTTCAACCCACTGATTTCCGTAGTTCAGAAATATCATTGCAGCACTGTTTAGTTTTCTGCTCCTGGCGCAGAGTGAATGGGTTCATCAGAACATCATGCTTAAGTTTGCAGTCAGGATGCTCTCTGTTTTTTTTTCCTGGGTCTGGACTCTACCTTGGCTTGGTCTAACCTTTTGATACAAGTAATATTTTTTTCTTTCTGAGCTTCCTTTAACAGAATGGAGATGTCTGATGGCCATGACTTCGTGAAAATTAATTCTCAGGAATCCCTGCTCTGCCTCAGTTTGGTTTCTTTCTACTAAAATTACCAATCAACTCTGTTGCTTCACTGAAGCTGAGCAGCATATTGTTTCTTTTTTTGTGCAGGATTAGTATTTTAGTCACAGCTAAGCTCCAGAACTGCTTCATTCCTTGAACACCAGACGTGTTTGATGCTTCCTGCAGAATCCTACAGACAGGTTGTTTGCTGTTAAGCAGGAAGTCAATATCTCCCTTCTGAATGTTATGCATGTTATAATCTATCACTCCAAGCAGCCTCTGTTTTTTTTCTATAGCATTTTCTTACAACCTGAAATTGAAATGGATTTTTAATTTAAATATAAGTAACACACCCACACAAGACTCCAGGTACAACCTCAGTTCTGACAAACTTGAGACATTGTATATAATGTAAATTAAAACAGAAGGCTATTATTTGCAAATCTCAAAGTCATATTTTATTCACAATGGACCGTAGCAAACATAAAATGTTGAAACTAAAAAAATTGACAAATTTTGGTGGAAAGAAAAAAGGTGATTTTGAATTTGATGGCAGCAATACATCTGAAAAACATTGTTCCAGATCCATGTTCCAAACTGTGAAGCATCTCCTTGTCTTTTAACAACAATCTGTAAACATCTAGGACCTGAGGAGAGCAGCTGCTGGAGGGAATGTTGTCCAATTCTGGTCTGATGGAGGATTATAGCTGTTCAACAGAACTGAGTAGTCTTTGACAGATCATTTTATTTCATTTCTTATTTTGATAGTTTTGTCTGACTACAGAACAGTTTTCCTTTTTGCCTCAGTCCATTTTAAATGAACTTTGGTCCGAAGACAGTGGTGTTTCTGGATGGTGTTTATATATTGCTTCTTTTTTGCCTGATAGAGCTTTAAGCACCATATGTGGATGGCACGGTGAACTGTGTTTACAGACGCGATTTGTGAAAGTGTTCCTGAGCCCATGCAGTGATGTCCAGAACAGAATCAGTGGACCCCAAGGGCCCAAATATCACGGGCCTCAAATACTAACTTTCAGCCTTGTTTAATCATTAGTGTTTTTTAACAAGATTAAAAACCCATTGAAATTAAGATCTCTTTTAGAAGGGTGACCTGGCCAAGAGGTCAGTAGTACACATCATAAAACAGTGATCAAATACAGAGGATAAAACATGAAACTATTTTAACCTCATAAAGTTAAAGTGCAGGGACGTGGCATAATATTAACAGTGACTTCAAACACAGGCAATGGTTAAAAAAAATACAGAATGTTCAAAGGTCTCACATACTTTTTCAGTCTTTCAGGATAGAATAAAAAGCTGCAAGAGAAACAAGGTCTGGCAATTTCAGATCAGCCTGTATGGTGTTCCCAACAAGGGGGCAGCGAAGCTGAATGCTTTTCCCCAATTCAGGTCTGACTCACAGAACTGACAGATGGACAACATTGTTCGAGCATAACGTAAGGCAGTGTTTCTCGACCTTTTTTGGGCCAGCGCCCCCCTATCCATTATCAAGGCCTCTTACCGCCCCCCTCCCACCCCCCACCCTTTTTATTTTTTGCCTGTTTATGTGAATAAATTGTTTTTATTCATGGACTTATATAATACCTGATCTTGGGTATGGCCCATCAGAACATCTTTGTGGGTCATTTTCCACCATGTACTGCTTCAATGAGTCCCCCACCTACTGTGGTGAAGGCCATTCAGATGGATCTTGTGAGTAAAGTCTTGCCCCAACCCTCTCCTTTGCACCTCTGTTCCTCCTCATCATCATCATCTTCACCTCTCTGTTCCACATTCTCCTCTGTGGTGTTGGTCTTGCCATGTCTGCCTGCACTAATTTTCCCAAAAGGACACAGTGGTGNGTCAGCAGAAATTCAAACCCTCCTGGGCATCTAGGTTTTTGTGGCCTCACTAGCTGAATTATTCCTATCTGATATCATCTCTGCTCTCCTCTACAGCAGCTGATCACCGACCTCATGTCTGTCTCGTTCATTCCTTCTCTGTGTTCTTCTCTAAGTCATATGGTCAAACAAGTATTATTTAATAGCTTTAAATAAATTACACATCTTG
>NC_051450.1:5462232-5468915 GCF_001649575.2 Kryptolebias marmoratus | reverse complement strand
AAAGTTCACAACGACACAAATAAAGCTGCAGAGAAAAGTAGCAGCGGTGTTAGCCGACATCGATCCGGTGTTACACCGACTGATGCAGCTGCTGTGATCCACTTATCAAGCCGTAGGTCTCTGGTTTTAGAATATTTATTTTATTTTTTATTTTTTGGTAAAAAAAAAATGTTGGTTTGTGTTCCGCAGTCATGTCAACAAAGCATCTTGTCCAGAAAGGATGTAATGTGCGTCTGGATGCTGGACGCTTTCAGGGAAAGTCCGAAAACAGAACATTGCTCTTGTTAATGTTTAACCACTGCGATAACAATGCGCTCAAGGTGTATCCTTCAGAGAAATTAACCCATGTAAGAGAAATAAATAATTGCAAGGGTAATATCACTAAAGAGAGCGTTCCTTTCTCAAAGTAACTGCCATGTGGGACAAATTATAAAAATGATACTCTGATGTCCAGTTCTCCTGAAGGCAGCATGGAGCTGCGTTGAAATGAAACACCATCGATACAGCTGCAGTTCTGTAACAGTTTGAATATTTTAGGCCACAATATTTTTGCAAGTAGTTCAAAGTTTAAACTGATATTGTTGTGAATCTTTTGCATAAACTTTACCTTTAAGCAAACGCCCCCCAAAACAATATCAACGCCCCCCTTTTGAAAATATTGCTGCCAGCGCCCCCCGTCATCTTCTCAACGCCCCCCAGGGGGCGGTACCGCCCTCGTTGAGAAACGCTAATGTAAGGCATAGTGGCAGTTAGGTTTTATTTTGTAAAAAAGTGGAACTAAGCCCAATAGTGACTTGTAAATTAGATTCATCCAGTGTGTATACCTGTGTGCACTCAGAGTGAGAAACAGGATTTATTTATATAGCAAAAACCCAGCTTTAGCTTCAGTTTGGCTACCGAATTAGCAATGTAAGCTTTAAATGAGGGCTCATAATCAAGAGGAAAAAACAAGTATTTATCATTTGAAACAAGCTCTATATGTTCTATATGGAGTTAAAATTGATTGGCTATTTCCTGGTAGCACTCTTTTATTAGAAAATACCAGTCCTTTGAGCTCAGAGATTTCTGAAGATTCAAGAAATCTTTTGATGATATTATGAACTGTAGATAATGGGATATTTAAAACCTTCCCCATTTTCCATTGAGGAACATTATTCTAAGATTGAGCTTTAATTTTATGTGGTAGTAGCTAAGAGTCATTCAAAACCTCTGGCCATGATATTTTGCAGTATTGCATGGCAGAACGTTATTTTCAAGATTTGATCAAAACAGCTACAACTTCAATATTTCTCATCATAAGATGATCTTGGTCTAAAATTCTGGTATGAAAGGCAGCAGATGATATTCATTCATGCACTAATTTTGCATCAGAACACAGCAGATCACACTTGTCTGCTGCGTAATCTAAGGAAAGTGGTATCTCACAGGGAGCTGCAGGTCTGAACAGATGAAGTACAGATACTACTTAAGGAGGATAGTCTTGTCATTTTTGAAGTGACTTTCCATCAAAAAGTTATACTTAGTATTTGATTAGCTGTGACATCAGTCATAGAGCATGTAGTATGAAGAAAAGGACAAGTCTTCCTGCAGGCTTGTCTGACGACTAGCCAAATGAGAGTGTGTTTTTTTTTTATAGGCCTAGTATTCCTTGAAGGTGTGCTCCTCCCACACAGGTGAACAAACAGTTTACCTTTCTGTGAATGTCAGTGGGACCAGCCTCTCCATCTGTCCAGTCGGGAGAAACCAGTGCAGGCGTCTCCTGCCAACACATCCTTCAGACCAACAGGTGTGGGGTGGTTGTAGCTGAAAGTCATTCACAACACATACTTCAAGTGCTACTCATTGTGCAAGATTATTGCTTAAAACTTCAGCATTGCCTGTTGTAGTCAGTTTTGTTCATCTGTTACAAAAATATATTTAGAACTGGAGCAATTTTAATGAAACTTTCAAAAGTAACCATGAAATGTACATCCTAAACTGATTAACTTTGGGATTCAATCCAATTCATGATGCTAATCAACATTAACCAACACAAAAACAGCTGTACCTAAGTCAAATTTACAGATAAGTTCAAATCTGATGTGGTAGAAGACAAGAGTCATTCACAACACGTTCTTTGCCCATGACAGAACGTTTTTTTTAGGGTTTGACCAAAAAAGCTACTACTCCGTCCCTTTTCATCATAAGATGATCTAAGTCTAATATACGTTTAAAACAAAAGTGGCACTCTTTATGTTAATAAACAAGTGAATAGTTTTCTTTAAAAAAAAAAACCTTCTTAATTAGTGTACATTAGAAAAGGTTTGTTGGTGTGTTTGAACTTTGGTGTTTCTTGTCCTTGGTAAAGAAGACCATGTTCAGGTCTCAAGCCTTCCCCTGCTGAGCTCAGACATTTGATATTTTGACAGAACATCTTCTGCTGAATTGGTAACATGGGCTTATCTTCAATATAAATTAAGAACAATTGTCACCAGTTTAATGGTTTTCCTTACTGGGGACACTTTGGTTGGTCTCTGCTGACAATGTGAACATCCCAGATCAGCTGCAGCTATGGAAATGGTGTGACGCAGACATCTAAACATCACTGTTTGGTTCATGTCAAAGTCCTGCAAAACAACTCTAATCCATCTAACACATTGTCTTTAAAACCAGAGCACTCCTCTGCTGCTAAAATACATCCATGTGGAAAAGACATCTTACTCTCTTTTAGTTCTAGGGTTTTAAATATTAGAACATAAAAAGGATATGATCTTTACTAGGTTCTAAAATTATTCTAATCTAACCTCAAGTGTACAAAAATACACAACAGATTCCACCATATTGTTATGTTATTAAATAAATGTGAAGCTAAAGCTGTAAAACTGCATCCAGCAGCTTGTATGACCTCTTTTAGCAGCAATAAAACTCAGCGGTGGTTTTCTGTAGGGTTAGAGTTTCTCTTGTGGTCGTGGATAAATTTTAGCCCACTCTTCTTACTTTTCTTGAGATTTGCAGGCATTTGGCCCCACCACAGCATTTCAATCAGGTTGAGGTTCTGGACTCTGACTGGACCATTGCCATACCCTTATTCTGTCTGTGTGTTTGCAAAATATCTCATGTACAAATGGACAGATTTTAATGAAACTTTCCAGAAACACTTCCTGGATGTACATCTAAACTGAAGAGCTTTTAGAGCCAACCCGATTCAAGATGGCTGCCACAGCCAACAGACTTTAGAAAACACAAAAATCATAGGAGATCTTTGTTTAAAACTTTGTCATTAACTCTGTGTTTTAGCAAAATATTTTATGAACTACTGACAAGTTTTACTGGAACACTCAGAAAGCAATCACTGGTTGTATATCTACAACTCGTCAACATTTGGAGCCAACCCAATTAATGATGGCTGCCGCAGCTAATCAACCTTAGCAAACACAAAAATGGCTTTTCCTAACTCACCAGTTCTACAGATACTGAGCTAAAATTTGGTCTGGCAGTAACTGAGAGCCATTTCCATGATATACTCTGAGGGCTAATACATCACTCAAGCTTTCACAATATTGCATGAAGTCACACATAATGTCATTTACAAGGTTTAGCTAAAGAGAAAATTCGTTTTACATGCCAACAGTGTTTTGCTGTGTCCAGTTGTTCCCATCGAACCACCAATCCATGTTTGTCTCAAGCACTGCTGTAGAGATCCATCATTGTGTCACCAGGCAGAGAGTTTTCCTCAGCTAATCAGGTCTAAAGGTTTTTAAAGGTGCCACCTTCCAGTCAGACCGTTAGTCAAGGGAAGAAGTTTGAAAAGTGAGTCCAGGTATCAGTTTCTTCTTCAAAGCTGGTAACTCTGCTGGCAGCACAAGAAGAATCTGATCTACCAGGCCTAAACCATGCCAGAAAACTGATACTGTGCCATAAAAAGGTGTTAACACTGCCTGAGGTCCACATCGGTCCAGGACCTCTGTTGGAGGATTACACAACACAACTGTTAGACTGGGGTAAAGATATAGCCAGAGCTGCTGCATCCAATCAGAAAGATGTTCAATCTGAATGTGGAACACTGTTTTTTACTGATTCAATTCACTTCTACCACTTGTACTGAGGTGGAGACTGCTGAAAGTGAAGAAACATTTTCAATTGTGAGAAAACTGGGAAAAACCCACAAACACATCACAGATTCCATCCTTGCACTTTATATTCATTTTGGTTTGCAAGTGGTCAGCTCAGACTGATAGGATTCACACCTTGTAGTAATTGGGTACCCCAAGATGTTTTGCGATCAGATGTAAATGACCCTGAATGTATGCAGGTACACAAACAGCCACGTCACACAGTGAGCAACAACCAGGTCACCTGGTTTATTTATTATTTTGACTTAACACGGTTCAGAGCCATTTGAGTCACATTTTTGTAGTTCTCTCTTGATAAGCACAGTTACATAACAATCACAATATAGGAAAAATAAAGTCACATTAACATTAATGTCACTTTACAGAGCTCAGTGTGAGAGCACAGACTGAAGATTTAAACCTGCAAAAGTCCACCGTGCATTGACAGCTGTCAGCTTCACTGTGAATGTAACATCAGCTGAGTATTTCATGAGGTAACTATAAGTCAACATTTAACTTGTACTGAGACAATCCTGTAGGGATGATTTTCTTCTTCTGGTTTCATTGGATCCAGTTTTTTATATATACTGATAGAAATAACTCTGCTCCCTGGGTGGGGTCACATCAGCTCAGTTGAAGTCCTATAGCTTGACTCAAGACGGATTGTGTTCAGACTACCAAACATGTGGATAAAAGGATCCAGGCCACCACTGAAGGTGGTCTAAGTGAAGATGTTTTTGAAGTGCAATGAAGCCATTCAAACCTGTCTTTATTTGTCCATCTGTTCACAAAACATCTCATGAACCAATGAACAGATTTATTCATTTAAAATTCTGGCATGAAAGATAGTGGGTGATATACATTCCTCAAGGAGCGCTAGACCTTTGCTTTAGATTTGTCTTCATTAGAATGACAGATCGTGCAGACTGTAAAGGTTAATGTAAGTCCCAGAAGAGTAAAAAAAGAAAGGTATCTGATTAATTTCTTACAGTATTTGTCAGGACTTGCATGGGATGGGCTAAAGTCTAAAATAAAAGCAGATGAGTAATGTGACTGGCAGCGCTCCATCTACACCACCAGATATCAGGGTGGTGTCCAAGAATGATCCCTGGACAGGGCACAGTCTGTTCCTGTAGTTAAACACTGCGCTCTGTGTATGTGTGTGTGTGTGTGGTGTGCATGTGTATCTTCACAGCCCCACAACTTCAGGAAAAGTGCCAGGAACAGCACAAGGACCTGCTCATGGCTTCTGTTGACCTCTCCAAAGCCTTCGACACTATGAAGCGAGATCTTCTGTGGGACATTAAACTGAATGGTCATCAAAGAGATAACAGAATTACAAAAATATCAGTGATGCCTTCAGTCTGTGACACCATCTGAATCATTTGTGCTGAATAAACCCGGAATGCAGACATCTTTTTAAACAAAAACTACATTTATTTACAAAAAGGAAAAGGAAAAACAAAAAGCTGACGTGGCAGCAAATGAAACAAAACCTTACTATTGAATACAAGGAGCAGGATGAACAAACAGAAACAGAGATACCATACCTAAATGCAGGGGAAACCAAACACAGAATGAATGAGCCAGCCTGTAGTGGAAGTTAAAGAACCGATAATAAAGGCAGAGGCTGATGAGGAAGTGGACACAAGTGACTGATTGGTAACTCGGGACAGGCTAAGGTGGGCGTGGCAGGCTGACTGGGGGAAAACTGAACTGTTGGCGGTTTAATAGTGACACAGGAAACTGTTACGAACCGCTACACTACCCCTGCTCGTTCTTCTCTTTTTCTTTCAAAAATAAATTTACGGGAGAGTAGAGTCGCAACAAAATAAAAAAAGCAATGAAAAGGAAAAAAAGACAAGAAAAAAAACGGGCACCTGACGGAACACACTGTGGGTGAGGGCTTACCTTAGATGTCCGATCTGTTTCTCAACCAGCTGACATCCTTAAAAGGGCGAGCCCGCACGATCCTTCGTCCGTCAGACGATTTGTCCAATTGTCTACATATATATATATATATATATATATATATATATATATATATATATATATAAGTATCTTCTAACCGTTTTCCCCTCTTTTCTAAAAACAAAACGCTTCACTTGTGATTCCGTGGGTGGTCGGTCTTAGCAGGCGTGTAAACTCCCCGGTGCTAAAAATCCGTTAGCGTCCAGGCGGTTTATCCAAAATCTCCAAACAAAAGGAAACAAACTTCTTCCCGGCCAAAACATCCGACGCTCCCCTCTGGGTGGATCCGTCCCGAGGTGAAGGCAGTGGTGGAGAAAGTACTCAAACACTGTACTTAAGTAAAAGTACAAATAAACAGACAAAAATGTACTCCAGTAAAAGTAGAAGTACCACCTTAACATTTTTACTTAAGTAAAAGTAAGAAAGTACTTGCTTTTAAAAATACTTAAGTATTAAAAGTAAAAGTACTTTTTTTTTCATTCAACCTTTATTTATACAGGTTAGTCTCGTTGAGCCACGTGGACTCATTTGCAAGAGAGACCTGATTTCTAATAAAATACTATACTTAATAAAATCTAATACTTGCTGAATATATTACCTAATGTCTACAATATCATTAAG